>NW_016690632.1:14374-15785 GCF_001604755.1 Lepidothrix coronata
AAACCTGCCCTGGTCTCTTCCAGCTTCTAGAGGGAGAGGAGGAAGGATTTTTAGGGATTTATAAGGAAAAGGAATGTTTGGAAATGCTCCTAAATCCACTTAGACCTGCTCTGGTCTCCTCCAACTTCCACAGGGACAGGAGGAAGGATTTTTAGGGATTTGTAAGGAAAAGGAATGTTTGGAAATGCTCCTAAATCCACTTAGACCTGCTCTGGTCTCCTCCGGCTTCCAGAGGGAAGAGGAGGGAGGATTAAATCCATTTAAACCTGCCCTGGTTTCCTTCAACTTCCAGAGGGACAGAAGGAAGGATTAAATCCATTTAAACCTGCCCTGGTCTCCTCCAGCTTCCAGGGGAAAAGGATTTTTAGGGATTTATAAGGCCAAGCAATGTTTTAGTGAGGTGGGAATGCCCTAAATCCACTCAAACCTGCTCTGGTCTCCTCCAACTTCCAAGGGAAGAGAAGGGAGGATTAAATCCATTTAAACCTGCTCTGGTTTCCTCCAGCTTCCAGAGGGACAAGAGGGAGGATTAAATCCACTTAAACCTGCTCTGGTCTCCTCCAGCTTCCAGAGGGACAGGAGAAAAGGATTTTTAGGGATTTATAAGGAAAACGAATGTTTGGAAATGCTCCTAAATTCACTTAGACCTGCTCTGGTCTCCTCCAGCTTCCAGAGGGACGATGGCAAGGATTCCTAGGGATTTGGGAGGAAAAGGGATGTTTTAGTGAGGTGGGAATGCCCTAAATCCACTTAGACCCGCTCTGGTCTCCTCCAACTTCCAAGGGAAGAGGAGGGAGGATTAAATCCATTTAAACCTGCCCTGGTCTCTTCCAGCTTCCAGGGGAAAAGGATTTTTAGGGATTTATAAGGCCAAGCAATGTTTTAGTGAGGTGGGAATGCCCTAAATCCACTTAAACCTGCCCTGGGCTTCCTCAGCTTCCAGAGGAAGAGGAAGGATTAAATCCACTTAGACCTGCTCTGGTCTCCTCCAGCTTCCAGAGGGAGAGGATTTTTAGGGATTTATAAGGCCAAGGAATGCTTGGAAATGCTCCTAAATCCACTTAGACCTGCTCTGGTCTCCTCCAGCTTCCAGAGGAAGAGGATTTTTAGGGATTTATAAGGCCAAGGAATGTTTTAGTGAGGTGGGAATGCCCTAAATCCACTCAAACCTGCCCTGGTCTCTTCCAGCTTCCAGAGGGAGAGGAGGAAGGATTTTTAGGGATTTATAAGGCCAAGGAATGTTTTAGTGAGGTGGGAATGCCCTAAATCCACTCAAACCTGCCCTGGTCTCTTCCAGCTTCCAGAGGGAGAGGAGGAAGGATTTTTAGGGATTTATAAGGAAAAGGAATGTTTTAGTGAGGTGGGAATGCCCTAAATCCACTCAAACCTGCCCTGGTCTCTTCCAGCTTCC
>NW_016690632.1:16975-19800 GCF_001604755.1 Lepidothrix coronata
CTCCCGAAAATCCCCCCGGGATTGCTCCCGAAAATCCCCCCGGGATTGCTCCCGAAAATCCCCCCGGGATTGCTCCCGAAAACCCCCCCGGGATTGCTCCCAGCCCGGGCTGGAACTGGAATTCTGGGGATTCCACTGGATTGAACCAGCAGGGAAGGGGCAGCTCTGTGGAATTCCTGTTTCAGGTCCACTCCTGGGGTGAATCCCGGGATCCCAGCATGGTTTGGGTTGGAAGGACATTCAATCCCATCCCATCCCATCCCATCCCATCCCATCCCATCCCATCCCATCCCATCCCATCCCTGGTTGCTCTCGTTTCCTGGTTGCTCCACTCTGGCCTCGGACATTCCAGGGATTTGGGGAGCGGGATTTTGGGAGCCTGGGCTGGCTCTGCCTCTTCCAAGTGCAGCTGGAAAAGCGGGATGGGCGACCCCAGGGAAGCTGCTGGGGGTGTTCCTTGGGAGGAATTCGGGATTTTTCCTGCTGTGGGAAGGAGAGCTGGGAATGCTGAGCCTTCCCAGGAGCAGGTGGTGAATGGGATGAGCATTCCAGAGGCAATTCCCAGTTGGGAACTGGGATTTGAAGCAGGGCAGGGGCTGGAGCCACTTTGGAAAGTCACTTTTCCCTCTCCTCGAGGACTCCAGGATTCCAGAGAGCTGGAAATTCCCATTCCTGGGGGACCCTTTGTCTGGGAATTCAGCCCTGCCGAGCCCTGGCTCGTGTCCCTTGGTCCAGGTGGGATTCCCTGGATCCTGGCCAGCCTTTTCCCGGGATCAGGGGGTTGTGTAACCCGGCGTGGGCAGATCCCGGAGGGAGAATCCGCCGGGACACGTCCCTGGGGCCGGGCCAGGAATGAGCAGCTTCTCGGGAAGGGCCAGGGATGGAGCGAGGCCAGAGGCACTTCCAGAGGCTCCACAGCATCCCAGATCCAGGCTGGAGGAGCTGGGACAGGGAATGGGCCAGGGGGAGCTCAGGGGAAACAATTCCAGGGTTCCCGTGGCAAATCCAAGGCTAAATGAACTCTGGAACCAGACTGGACAGGGAATGGTCCCAAGGGAGCTCAGGGGAAACAATTCCAGGGTTCCTGTGGCAAATCCAAGGCTAAATGGACTCTGGGATAACCAGAGTGGACAGGGAATGGGCCAGGGGAGCTCAGGGGAAACAATTCCAGGGTTTCTGTGGCAAATCCAAGGCTAAATGGACTCTGGGATAACCAGAGTGGACAGGGAATGGGCCAGAGGGAGCTCAGGGGAAACAATTCCAGGGTTCCTGTGGCAAATCCAAGGCTAGATGAGCTTTGGGATAACCAGGTTGGACAAGGGCTGCTCCCATGAGAGCTCAGGGCTGGATCTAAACAGGGAAACAATTCCAGGATTCCCCCTGGCAGATCCAAGGCTAAATGGACTCTGGGATAACCAGGGTGGAAGAGCTGGGACAGGGAATGATCCAGTGGGAGCTCAGGGGAAACAATTCCTGGATTTCCCCGGCAAATCCAAGGCTAAATGGACTCTGGGATAACCAGACTGGACAGGGAATGGTCCAGTGGGAGCTCAGGGCTGGATCTGAAGAGGGAAAACACATCCCATGATCCTGAATTTCATGGCAGATCCAAGGCTAAATGGACTCTGGGATAACCAGGGTGGAAGAACTTGGACAGGGAATGGTCCAGAGGGAGCTCAGGGGAAACAATTCCTGGAGTTCTCCTGGCAAATCCAAGGCTAAATGGACTCTGGGATAACCAGAGTGGACAGGGAATGGTCCCAAGGGAGCTCAGGGGAAACAATTCCAGGGTTCCTGTGGCAAATCCAAGGCTAAATGAAATCTGGGATAACCAGGGTGGACAGGGAATGGTTCAGTGGGAGCTCAGGGAAACAATTCTAGGATTCCCCCTGGCAAATCCAAGGCTGAAGGAGCTCTGGGATGGTTTTAGTGCCCCGTGATCCCGGCGTTGAGATTTGGGATTTGCTCCCCCTGGTCCCGGCGGTGTTTTGGGATCCCAGTTTTTGAGGGGTTCCTGCTCTTGGTTTGGAGCAGGAGAGCAGCTGGGATTCCATGATTTCCTGACTTTGGGAACTGGGAATTAAAACACTGGGAGAGCTCAAACTGGGAGGGATAAAACTGCTTCCATGATTTCCTGACTTCAGGAATTGGGAATTAAAACACTGAGAGAGCTCAAACTGGAGGGATAAACTTCTTCCATGCTGCTGCCCCGTTCCCAACATTCCCAACATTCCCAGCCCCGTTTCCTTCCTGCACCAGATCCCAGGAGGAGTCCGGGGGGATCCATGGGGGAATCCTGTGTGTGGAGGGGCTGCTTTTCCCACCGGGATCCCCTCCCAGGGCTGCCCTGACGCTCTTCCAGACATTCCCAACATTCCCAGCCCAGTTTCCTTCCTGCACCAGATCCCAGGAAGAGTCTGAGGGGATCCATTGGAGGGATCCCGTGGGAAAAGAGGCTGCCTTTCCCACCAGGATCTCCTCCCAGGGCTGCCCCGACCCCGTTCCCAACATTCCCAGCCCCGTTTCCTTCCTGCACCAGATCCCAGGAGGAGTCTGGGGGGGTCCATTGGGGGGATCCCGTGGGAAAAGAGGCTGCCTTTCCCACCAGGATCTCCTCCCAGGGCTGCCCCGACCCCGTTCCCAACATTCCCAACATTCCCAACATTCCCACCCCCGTTTCCTTCCTACACCAGATCCCAGGAGGAGTCTGGGGGGGTCCATTGGGGGGATCCTGTGGGAAAAGGGGCTGCTTTTCCCGGCGGGATCCCCTCCCAGGGCTGCCCCGACCCCGTTCCCAACATTCCCAACATTCCCAACATTCCCAA
>NW_016690632.1:21109-23215 GCF_001604755.1 Lepidothrix coronata
CCCCGGGTCCAGCTCTGCCCAGCGGGACAGTCCGGGGGTCCCCGGGTCCAGCTCTGCCCAGCGGGACAGTCCGGGGGTCCCCAGACCCAGCTTTGGGCCCAGCGGGGCAGGTCAGGGGTCCCCAGACCCGGCTCAGCCCAGCGGGGCAGGTCAGGGGTCCCCGGGTCCGGCTCTGCCCAGCGGGACAGTCCGGGGGGCCCCGGGGCCGGCTTTGGGCCCAGCGGGACAGTCCGGGGGTCCCCAGACCCGGCTCTGCCCAGCGGGACAGTCCGGGGGTCCTCGGGTCCGGCTCTGCCCAGTGGGGCAGGTCAGGGGTCCCCAGACCCGACTCTGCCCAGCGGGACAGTCCGGGGGTCCCTGGGTCTGGCTCTGCTCAGCGGGACAGTCCGGGGGTCCCCAGACCCAGCTTTGGGCCCAGCGGGGCAGGTCAGGGGTCCCCAGACCCGGCTCTGCCCAGCGGGACAGTCCGGGGGTCCCCAGACCCGGCTTTGGGCCCAGTGGGACAGTCCGGGGGTCCCCAGGCCCGGCTTTGGGCTCCCACGGCCACTCCTGGTCCAGGTTCCCATGTTCCACATTCCCAGGATCTTGGAGGGGTGGGAAAGGGGCAGCACCGGGCACTGGTGGGACCATCCGGGAAAAGCCCAGCTCGGGGGTCTCTGAGCCCCCTGACCCTCCAGGGACACTTCCCAGATCCCCCAGACCCTCCATGGACAGAGGGACACCATCCCTGAGCCCCCTGACTCTCCAGGGCCACTTCCCGGATCCCTCAGACCATCCATGGACACAGAGAACCATCCCTGAGCCCCCCAACCCTCCATGGACACTTCCCAGAGCCCCCCGACCATCCAGGGCCACTTCCCAGATCCCCCAGCCCCTCCAGGGACACAGGGACACCATCCCTGAGCCCCCAGACCCTCCATGGACACAAGGTCACCATCCCAGATCCCTCAGACCCTCCATGGACAGGACACCATCCATGGACACAAGGACACTATCCCAGGGCCCCCAGATCCCTCAAGGTCCCCCAGATCCCTCCAGGGACACAGGGACACAATCCCAGATCCCTCAGCCCCTCCAGGGACAGAAGGACACCATTCCAGAGCCCCCAGACCCTCCATGGACACAAGGACACCATCCCTGAGCCCCCTGACCCTCCAGGGACACAGGGACACGATCCCAGATCCCTCAGCCCCTCCATGGACACGGACACCATCCCTGAACCTCCAGCCCCTCCATGGACATGTGACACGATCCCAGATCCCTCAGCCCCTCCAGGGACACAGGGAACCATCCCAGATATCCAACTTCAACTTTCCCTGGCACACCCCGAGGCCGTTTTTCCCTCGTCCCCCGGGATCCCGACCCCCCTCCCCGGCTCCAACCCCACCGGGAGTTGTGGGGAGCGCGAAGGTCCCCCCTGAGCCTCCTTTTCCAGGCCGAGCCCTCGGGGAGCGGGTTCGGGATCCCGGGAAGGGGAAGCGGCCGGAGGAGGGGCCGGAGCGGAGAGGGAGGGTTTGGGGGAGCCCCTTGGAGCGGCCGCTCCCCCCTTCCCGCCCCAATCCCGGGGGGCTCGGCGGGCTGGGAATGCGGGCGAGGAGCCCCCTCGGCCCCCCAGGGCTGTCCCGGGGGGGGGTTTGCGATTCCCCGCAGGAATTCGGGAGGGGCGGGAGGGACTCGGAGCAGCGGCTGCTGCGGGAGCGAGGGTGGGGATGGGAGAGGGACCCTCCCGGCCCGCGGGGCACGGGCTGGCACCGGGAACGGGCACAGGGAACGCCCTGGCACAGGGAACCTGGCACGGCTCCCCTGGCACGGCTCCAGCCCTGGGCACGGCCCTGGCAGCACAACCAGGGAGCGCCGGAGCCTCTGGAATTCCTGCGCTGGTCCGGCCGGGCCGGGCCGAGTCACCGCGGGGCTGGCACGGGGGGGACAGGGACAGGGACATGGCACAGGGACAGGGACATGGCACAGGGACAGGGACATGGCACAGGGGGGACAGGGACATGGCACAGGGACAGGGACATGGCACAGGGACAGGGACATGGCACGGGGGGGACAGGGACATGGCACAGGGACAGGGACATGGCACAGGGACAGGGCTGGCACGGG
>NW_016690632.1:25173-26524 GCF_001604755.1 Lepidothrix coronata
TCCCTCACCTGCTCTGGCCACGATCCAGGGTTTTTTGGGGGGCTCCCCGAGGGATTTTGGGACTCCCAACCAGGTTTGGGACCCCTAGGATGGAGCTGGAAACCCCCGGGATCTCCGGACAAATCCCTGGGGAGCCTCTTCCCTGCTCTCTGAACTGCCCCCGCTCTCTCTCCTGGAGTATTTTAATCAGGAAAACTAAATTATCCCCTTCCCCCCCCTCCCCCCATTCCGTCTTTCCCGAGGCTCCAGGAAAAACAATCTGGGAAAACTGAGGCGGGAAAAGGGAAATGAAACCCGTGTCCGATCCCAGAAATGTGGGAATTCCTATTCCCGAGTGGGCCGAGCCACTTCCATCCCTGGAAACGGGCCCGGGAGATGATCCCGGAATATCCACCTCGGGCATCACCTGCCCGCCAGGGGGCGCCCCGAGCCCGCTCCTGGAGCTCCGGGATCCTTGGAATGCGGGTCGGGAATGCGGGTCGGGAATGCGGGTTGGGAATCCGGGAGCCGCTTCCCTGCCCCTGCTCCCGCCTGTGGTCGGGAACGAGCGACACCTCGACCCCCCCAGCTGGAATGTCCGGGGCTCCGGTGTTCCCGGCTGGAATGTCCAGGGCTCCAGTTCCACCACTTGGAATGTCCAGGGCTCCAGAGCTCCCAGCTGGAATGTCCAGGGCTTCAGTTCCACCGGTTGGAATGTCCAGGGCTCCCCTCTCTGTCCATCCCAGTTTTATCCCAGACAACACAAGCCCCGTGTCCCTTTCCAGGAGGGAATTCCAAGCCCTTTCCAGGAGGGAATTCCAAGCCCTTTCCAGGAGGGAATTCCAAGCCCTTTCTAGGAGGGAATTCAGGGCCCTGTGTCCCTTTCCAGGAAGAAATTCCAAGCCCTATGTCCCTTTCCAGGAGGGAATTCCAAGCCCTTTCCAAAAAGGAATTCCAAGCCCTGTGTCCCTTTCCAGGAAGGAATTCCAAGCCCTGTGTCCCTTTCCAGAAGGGAATTTCAAGCCTTGTGTCCCTTTCCAGAAGGGAATTCCAAGCCTTGTGTCCCTTTCCAGAAGGGAATTCCAAGCCTTGTGTCCCTTTCCAGAAGGGAATTCCAAGCCCTGTGTCCCTTTCCAGGAAGGAATTCCAAGCCCTGTGTCCCTTTCCAGGAAGGAATTCCAAGCCCTGTGTCTCTTTCCAGGAGGGAATTCCAAGCCTTGTGTCCCTTTCCAGGAAGGAATTCCAAGCCCTGTGTCTCTTTCCAGGAGGGAATTCCAAGCCCTGTTTCCCTTTCCAGGAAGGAATTCCAAGCCCTGTGTCTCTTTCCAGGAGGGAATTCCAAGCCCTGTTTCCCTTTCCAGGAAGGAATTCC
>NW_016690632.1:28426-30012 GCF_001604755.1 Lepidothrix coronata
GAGTTCCGGAGGTCCTGGGATGGGAATGGGAACGGGAATGGGAATGGGAGAGTCCCGGAGGTCCTGGGATGGGAATGGGAACGGGAATGGGAGAGTCCCAGAGGTCCTGGGATGGGAATGGGAATGGGAATGGGAGAGTCCCGGAGGTCCTGGGATGGGAATGGGAACGGGAATGGGAGAGTCCCAGAGGTCCTGGGATGGGGATGGGAATGGGACATTCCCGGAGTTCCTGGGTGGGTTCTGCTGGAGAGGGGGGAGTGGGGGGTGGGGACAGGGACCCGCGGGATCCTCATCCCTCGGGAGGCCAGAATGTGGGACCAAGGGCTTTCCAGGTGCTTCCAGGTGTTTCCAGGTGCTTCCCAGGGTGAGGATCTTCCCATCGAGGATCTTCCCAGGTGGAATCCGAGCCCGGGAGGTCCCCGGGGGGGTCACTGGGCCCCCCGGAGGGTCTTTGTGCCGCCTCCATTGGGTGAAGAGCCGGGAATTCCCTGCCCCGCTCCGGCAAAAAGCCGGGAATGGCACCGGGCACTGGCGGAGACTGGAAGAGAGGGATGGGGGGGGTCAGGAACGGCCCGGAACGGCCCCAATTCCCGAATTTTGGAGGGGTGGGAGCACTCACGGGGCCTGGGCCGGGAGCGGACGGCGCTGATGACGGCGGGGATGGGCTGCTCCAGGCTGGGGACGGAAGGACACGGATTAGACTCGGCCGGGGGGCAGAGGAACCGCGGGAGGAGCTCCGGGAACAGCTGGAATGGTTCCAGGGAACATCCAAGGAACCGCGGGAGGAGCTCCGGGAACAGCTGGAGAGGGTCTGGGGAACATCCAAGGAACTGTGAGAGGAGCTCCGGGAACAGCTGGAATGGTTCCAGGGAATATCCAAGGAACTGTGAGAGGAGCTCTGGGAACAGCTGGAATGGTTCCAGGGAATATCCAAGGAACTGCGGGAGGAGCTCCGGGAACAGCTGGAGAGGGTCTGGGGAATATCCAAGGAACCGTGGGAGGAGCTCCGGGAACAGCTGGAGAGGTTCTGGAGATCATCCAGAGAACCTCGGGAGGAGCTCCGGGGAACATCTGGGGATGGTCTGGACACCACCCCCCCAGGGACATCCTGGAGAACATCTGGAGAGGTTCTGGAGAACATCCAGAGAACACCCAGAGAGGTTCTGGAGAACATCTGGAGAGGTTCTGGGGAACATCTGGGGACGGTCTGGGCACCACCCCCCGGGGACATCCTGGAGAACACCCAGAGAGGGTCTGGAGAAGTTCTGGAGAACATCTGGAGAGGTTCTGGGGAACATCAGGGGACGGTCTGGGACCACCCCCCAGGGACATCCTGGAGGACATCCTGGAGAACGTCCAGAGAGGTTCCAGGGAATATCCAGAATGGTTCTGGAGAACACCCAGAGAACATCTGGAGAGGTTCTGGGGAACATCCAGAGAGGTTCTGGAGAACACCCAGAGGAGTTCTGGAGAACATCTGGAGAGGTTCTGGGGAACATCCAGAGAGGTTCTGGAGAACACCCAGAGGAGTTCTGGAGAACATCTGGAGAGGTTCTGGGGAACATCCAGAGAGGTTCTGGAGAACA
>NW_016690632.1:31397-32870 GCF_001604755.1 Lepidothrix coronata
CCAGCCCTTCCTGGCCAATCTCGGCCCTTCCCAGTGCATCCCAGCCCTTCCCAGTCTATCCCAGCCCTTCCCAGTCTGATCCCAGCCCTTTCCAGTCCATCCCAGCCCTTCCCAGTCTATCCCAGCCCTTCCTGGCCAATCTCGGCCCTTCCCAGTGCATCCCAGCCCTTCCCAGTCTATCCCAGCCCTTCCCAGTCTGATCCCAGCCCTTCCCAGTCCATCCCAGCCCTTCCCAGTCTATCCCAGCCCTTCCCAGTCTATCCCAGCCCTTCCCAGTCTATCCCAGCCCTTCCTGGCCAATCTCGGCCCTTCCCAGTGCATCCCAGTCCTTCCCAGTCCATCCCAGCCCTTCCCAGTCTATCCCAGCCCTTCCCAGTGCCTCCCAGCCATTCCCAGTCTGATCCCAGCCATTCCCAGGCTGCTCTCAGCCCTTCCCAGTGTATCCCAGCCATTCCCAGTGCATCCCAGCTGTTCCCAGTGCATCCCAGCCCTTCCCAAGCTGACTTCCAGTCTATCCCAGCCATTCCCAGTCTGCTCCCAGCCCTTCCCAAGCTGATTTCTAGCACATCCCAGCCCTTCCCAGTGCATCCCAGGCCTTCCCAATCTGATCTCAGCCATTCCCAGTCTGCTCCCAGCCCTTCCCAGTCTATCCCAGCCCTTCCCAGTGCCTCCCAGCCCTTCCCAGTCTATCCCAGCCCTTTCCAGTCTATCCCAGCCCTTCCCAGTCTATCCCAGCCCTTCCCAGTCTATCCCAGCCATTCCCAGTGCATCCCAGCTGTTTCCATTGCATCCCAGCCCTTCCCAGTCTATCCCAGCCGTTCCCAGTCTGCTCCCAGCCCTTCCCAAGCTGACTTCCAGCCAATCCCAGCCCTTCCCAGCCGATTGCAGCCCTTCCCAGTCTATCCTAGCCATTCCCAGTCTGCTTCCCAGTGCATTCCAGTCATTCCCAGTCTATCCCAGCCCTTCCCATTCTGCTCCCAGCCATTCCCAGTGCCTCCCAGCCATTCCCATTGCCATTCCAAGTGCATCCCACCCATTCCCAGTTTGATCCCAGCCCTTCCCAGTCTGATCTCAGCCATTCCCAGCACATCCCAGCCCTTCCCAGTGTGCTCCCAGCCATTCCCCGTGTGCTCCCAGCTGTTTCCACTCCGCTCCCACCCGTTCCCAGTTTCCTCCCAGCCATTCCCAGAGCCTCCCAGCTGTTCCCAGCGCATCCCAGCCCTTCTCAGTCTGATCCCAGCCCATCACAGCACATCCCAGCCCTTCCCATTCTGCTCCCAGCCATTCCCAGTCTGCTCCCTGCCTTTCCCAGTCTATCCCAGCCCTTCCCAGTGTATCCCAGCCCTTCCCATTCTGCTCCCAGCCATTCCCAGTCTGCTCCCTGCCTTTCCCAGTCTATCCCAGCCCTTCCCAGTGTATCCCAGCCCTTCCCATTCTGCTCCCAGCCATTCCCAGTCTGCTCCCAGCCCTTCC
>NW_016690632.1:34945-38350 GCF_001604755.1 Lepidothrix coronata
TTGCTCCAACCCCCATCCTTGGCCCCTCCCTCTGGGGGAATGGGATCAGTGGGAACGATCCTGATCCCGCATTCCCAGCCCCTTCCCGTGCCCGCAGGACCTGGACGTGAGCACCCTGCACCGCACCGAGCTGGAGGTGAAGCTCAAGGGGCTCCAGGAGCTGATGGAGCTCAAGAAATCCATCTACGAGCAGGTGAGACCCCCGGGAGAGGCCCCGGGAAAACCTGGAATTCCGGGGGGGGGCAAATCCTCTCTGGAGAGGGAGTTTTCCTGGATTTCTGGCGGAACGGGAGCCGAACGCGGCCGTGCCGAGGGTTAGGCCGGGTCTAAGGAGTTAATCCCGTGCCGAGGGTTAGGCCGGGTCTAAGGAGTTAATCCCGGTCCCTGCGCTCACATTCCCAGTTTAAGTCGGGTCAGGAGGTTCCTTCGGCCCCTCGGACTTTGGGGGAGGGGGTTGGATTCCCCTGGAACGGGCAGGAATTCCCGGCTCATCCCAAACTGGAGCTCAGCTCCTGCTCGCCGGGGACGGGGTTTGGTCCCAAGTCCCGAGAGAGCCCAAAATTCCCGAACTCAGGGGAAGAACTCCAGGACTGGGACACCTGGAGAAGGTGGGGGAGGGGCTGGAGAATCCCAACCACGTCCCAGCAAACTCCTTTCCCAGGGATCCAAGGACAGGGATGATCCCAGGGAAGGGAGGGAAGGACCCCGAGGCCGCTCCAGCCTCAGGCAGAACCATCCCAGGACCTGGAAAACGTCACCCAGCGGGCTCAGAAATGGGGGAATCCTGGGGATTTATTGGAATTCCGGCATTCCAAGCTCTTAAAACGCCTGGCAGGGGAACACTGACATTTCCTGGGGGAAGGGAAGGATCCAGGGAGAGCTTGGAGCCCCTTCCAGGGCCTGAAGGGGCTCCAGGAGAGCTGGAGAGGGACTGGGGACAAGGGCTGGAGGGACAGACACAGGGAATGGCTTCCCAGTGCCAGAGGGCAGGGAGAGATGGGATACTGGGAAGGAATTCCAGGCTGAGAGGGTGGGGAGGCCCTGGGATGGATTTCCCAGAGGAGCTGTGGCTGCCCCTGGATCCCTGGGCGTGTCCAAGGCCAGGCTGGATCCCCCTGGGATGGTGGGAGGTGTCCCTGCCCATGGACAGGTGCTTCCACTCCCATTCCTGCTGGATTTGGGAATGTTCCACCCCTCCAAGCTCCTCCTCCAGACCTTTTATCCCCCAAAACCAGCAGTGGGACCAGGACTGCTGGTCCTGGCTGAGCCTGGACCATCTCCAGGCTCTTCTGAGCCACTCCAGGGTTTTTTGGGAGCCACACGTGGCCCAGACTCCCTTTGGAATTGGGATCACCACCCCCTGTCCTCCTCCAGACCTTTATCCCCCAAAACCAGCAGTGGGACCAGGACTGCTGATCCTGGCTGAGCCTGGATTATCTCCAGGCTCTCCTGAGCCCGCCCAGATCCCAGATTTCCCAATCCCAGCCTTTCCCAGCCCATCCTGGTGGGATTTTTTCCCCCCCACCCACCTTTTTGAGCTCCATGAAGGTGAATTCCATCCCGCTGCAGAGACGGATTTCATCCTCGTACCTGGAAAACGGGAAAAAACCCGGAATTACATCCCGGGAAAACCTCAGGGCAGCTCCAGGTTGGTCTGGAGCCCCCCCAGATTTATCCAAAGCTCCCAGTTTTCCTCTCCCCGAGCTGGGATATCCCGGGCTGGGATCCCAACCGCATTCCAGAGGCTCTGGAATAACCCCGGGAGCGTTTTAGGGCTGGAAAAGCCCCGGGAAGGGAGGAGGGAGTTTAATCCTGGCTTAATTTGGGGGCTGGGAAGCCTCAGTCCCCTCCCAGAGGGGGGAAGGGGGAGTTGGGCTTGGCCCAAATTCCTCAGTTTTCACCCCAAACCTTTCCCAGAGTCTGAGGCTCTTCCCAAGGGAAGGAAACCCCTTGAAAATTCCAAGAGTTCTGCTGTCCCAGCTGATCCCAAAGGATTTGGGAAGTAACAAAGGGTCTGGCAAAGGAATTCCTGGAAAGCAGAGCCCATGGAGCAGCTGGGAAAGGGTGAATTCCCAAATATCCTTGTGAGGAACCCGCAGGAGTTTAAAGTCAGGTGGGATAAGGCAGGACCAGGTGGATCCTGCTCCCAAAAATACCCAAACCTGCTCCTAAAAATATCCAAACCTTCTCCCCAAAAATATCCAAACCTGCCCTAAAAATATCCCAACCTGCTCCCAAATAACATAGCAGCCTGCTCCCAAAAATATTCAAACCTGCTCCCAAAAATATCCAAACCTGCTCCCAAGAAATACCTAAAACTGCACCCAAAAAATATCTAAACCTTCTCCCAAAAAATATCCCAACCTGCTCCCAAAAATATCCCAACCTGCTCCCAAAAATGTCCAAACCTGCTCCCAAATAACAACCAAATCTTTTCCCAAAAAATATCCCAACCTGCTCCCAAAAAATATCTAAACCTGATCCCAAATCACATCCCAACCTGCTCCCAAAAAGATCCAAACCTGCTCCCAAAAATATCCAAACCTGCTCCCAAAATAACACCCAAACCTGCTCCCAAAAAATATCTAAACCCGATCCCAAAAAATATCCAAACCTGCTCCCAAAAAATATCCAAACCTTCTCCCAAAAATATCTAAACCTGCTCCAAAAATATCCAAACCTCCTCCCAAAAAGATCCAAACCTTCTCGTAAAAAATATCCAAACCTTCTCCTAAAAATATCCAAACCTGCTCCAAAAATATCCAAACCTGCTCCCAAATCACATCCAAACCTGCTCCTAAAAAATATCTAAACCCAATCCCAAAAAATACCTAAAACTCCTCCTAAAAAATATCCAAACCTGCTCCCAGAAATATCCAAACCTGCTCCAAATCACATCCAAACCTGCTCCTAAAAAATATCCAAATTTGCTCCCAAAAATATCCAAACCTGCTCCCAAAGAATATCCAAACCTGCTCCCAAAAATATCCAAACCTGCTCTCAAAAATATCCAAACCTGCTCCCAAAAATATCCCAACCCGCTCCCAAATCCCACCCCAAGCCTCTCCCAGCCCTGCGGAGTTGGGATAGACTGGGGTGGACTGGGATGAACTGGGATTGATGGGGATTGACTGGGATTGACTGGGATGGACTGGGAGCAATTGGGACAGACTGGGATGGACTGGAATGCACTCCCATTCCAGGCCCCCATTCCAGCCCCCATTCCAGACCCCCATTCCAGGCCCACATTCCAGACCCCAATTCCAGTCCCCCATTCCAGTCCCCCATTCCAGACCCCCATTCCAGGCCCCCATTCCAGACCCCAATTCCAGTCCCCCATTCCAGTCCCCCATTCCAGACCCCCATTCCAGGCCCCCATTCCAGACCCCAATTCCAGTCCCCCAT
>NW_016690632.1:39001-41100 GCF_001604755.1 Lepidothrix coronata
GGTCTGGAATGGGGGACTGGAATGGGGGACTGGAATTGGGGTCTGGAATGGGGGCCTGGAATGGGGGTCTGGAATGGGGGACTGGAATGGGGGACTGGAATTGGGGTCTGGAATGGGGGCCTGGAATGGGGGTCTGGAATGGGGGACTGGAATGGGGGACTGGAATGGGGGCCTGGAATTGGGCCTGGAATGGGGGGCTGGAATGGGGGACTGGAATGGGGGACTGGAATGAGGGCCCTGAGCTCAGTTACAGCCTCACGCCCGACCCTGGCCCAGGCTCAGCTCAGCCCAGGCCCAGTCCAGCCCAGTCCAGCCCAGCCATTCCCAGTCCATCCCAGTCCATCCCAGTCTATCCCAGTCCGTCCCAGCCATTCCCAGTTCATTCCCGTCCATCCCAGCCATTCCCAGTCCATCTCAGCCATTCTGTCTGTCCCAGTCTGCCCCAGTCTATCCCAGTCCATCTCAGACCGTCCCAGTCTATCCCAGTCCAGCCCAGTCTGTCCCAATTGGTCCCAGTCCATCCTAGTCCACCCCAGTCTATCCCAGTCCATCTCAGACCGTCCCAGTCTATCCCAGTCCAGCCCAGTCCATTCCAATCGGTCCCAGTCCATCCCAGTCCACCCCAGTCTATCTCAGACCATCCCAGTCTATCCCAGTCTGTCCCAATTGGTCTCGGTCCATCTCAGTCTCTCCCTGTCAATCCCAGTTCATCCCAGTCTCTCCCAGCCAATCCCAGTTCATCCCAGTCTCTCCCAGCCATTCCCAGTCCGTCCCAGGCAGTCCCAGTCATTCCCAGTCCATCCCACTCTGTTCCATTCCACTCTGTTCCAGTCCATCCCAGCCCATCCCAGTCCATCCCAGTCAGTCCCAGTCTGTTCCAGTCTATCCCAGTCCATTCCAATCGGTCCCAGTCCATCCCAGCCCATCCCAGTCAGTCCCAGTCCGTTCCAGTCTATTCCAATCCATTCTAATCGGTCCCAGTCCATCCCAGTCTATCCCAGTCCATGCCAGTCTATCCAGTCCACCCCAGTCTATCCAGTCCACCCCAGTCCATCCCAGCCACTCCCAGTCCATCCCAGTCTATCCCAGCCCATCCCAGTCTGTCTCAGTCCATCCCAGGCCATCCCAGTCCACCCCAGTCCATCCCAATCCATCCCAGTCCATCTCAGTCCATCCCAGTCTATCCCAGCCATTCCAAATCTGTCCCAATCCATCCCAGTCCATCCCAGTCCATTCTAGTCCATCCCAACTCCTGGAGAACAAATCCCTCCTGGAATTCCCTGGGAGTGTCCCGGGTGGATCCAGCCGGGATGGTGGGGGGTGTCCCTGCCCACGGAAAGGTGGGATGGGTGGGATTTAAGGACCTTTCCCACCCAAACCATTCCAGGATTATTCCATGCTGACGAATATCCCGAGTGGGAAGGGACCCCCAAGGATCATCCAATCCCAATTCCTGCCCAGGACACCCCGAAATTCCCACCATGGACCGGGTGGGAATGTTTGCTCATCCCGAGCAGCCAATTCCATAAATCCGCCTGGGGAGAAAGCTCTGGATCGGGATGACGGGGTGGAGAACAAACATTCCCTGTTTTCCTGGCTCTCACTCCCGACATTTCCATTCCCAGAGCTCTTCCCTGGCCTGAGGCTCCTTCCAGACCCTGCATTCCCTGGAATTTCACTTTGATGAGTTTCCTTCCCTCTCTCATTTACCAGGAAAAGGCTGGGATCCCAAATTCCCAAACCCACAGTTCCAAACTGGGAATTTATCCCTTGGAACCACAGGCTGGAGCTGCCAAACCAATCCCACCTTCTCCCCGTGTCCCTGAACTCCCTGGAATTCCATTTGGATGGATTTCTTTCCATCTCTCATTAACCAGGAAGAGTTTGGGATCCCAAATTCCCAAACCCACAGTTCCAAACTGGGAATTTATCCCTTGGAACCACAGGCTGGAGCTGCCAAACCAATCCCACCTTCTCCCCGTGTCCCTGAACTCCCTGGAATTCCATTTGGATGGATTTCTTTCCATCTCTCATTAACCAGGAAGATGCTGGGATCCCAGATTCCCAAACCCACCATTCCAAACTGGGAATTTATCCCT
>NW_016690632.1:42901-44623 GCF_001604755.1 Lepidothrix coronata
GTTTCTTTCCCTCTCCCATTACCCAGGAAGAGTTTGGGATCCCAAATTCCCAAACCCACAGTTCCAAACTGGGAATTTATCCCTTGGAATCCCAGGCTGGACCTGCCAAACCCATCCCACCTTCTCCCTGTGCCCCCAAACTCCTTGGAATTCCATTTGGATGGGATTCCTTCCCTCTCCCATTACCCAGGAAGAGTTTGGGATCCCAAATTCCCAAACCCACAGTTCCAAACTGGGAATTTATCCCTTGGAATCCCAGGCTGGACCTGCCAAACCCATCCCACCTTCTCCCTGTGCCCCTGAACTCCTTGGAATTCCATTTGGATGGGATTCCTTCCCTCTCCCATTACCCAGGAAGAGTTTGGGATCCCAAATTCCCAAACCCACAGTTCCAAACCGGGAATTTCTCCCTTGGGAATCCCAGCCTGGAGCTGTCAAACCCATCCCACCTTCTCCCTCTGCCCTTGGATTCCCTGGAATTCCATTTGGATGGGTTTCCTTCCCTCTCCCATTACCTACAAAGAGTCTGGGATCCCAAATTCCCAAACCCACAGTTCCAAACCGGGAATTTCTCCCTTGGGAATCCCAGCCTGGAGCTGCCAAACCAATTCCACCTTCTCCCCTGTGCCCCTGAATTCTTTGGAATTTGTGCCCCTGAATTCCATGGAATTCCATTTGGATGGGTTTCTTTCCCTCTCCCATTACCCAGGAAGGAGCTGGGATCCCAAATTCCCAAACCCACACTTCCAAACCGGGACTATCTTCCTGGGAATCCCAGGCTGGAGCTGCCAAACCCACCCCTGTGCCCCTGAACTCCTTGGAATTAAATTTTTATTGGTTTCTTTCCCTCTCCCATTACCCAGGAAGAGTTTGGGGTCCCAAATTCCCAAACCCACACTTCCAAACCGGGACTATCTTCCTGGGAATCCCAGGCTGGATCTGCCAAACCCATCCCACCTTCTCCCTGTGCCCCCGAATTCTTTGGAATTAAATTTTTATCAGTTTTCTTCCCTCTCCCATTACCCACGAAGAGTTTGGGATCCCAAATTCCCAAACCCACAGTTCCAAACCGGGAATTTCTCCCTTGGGAATCCCAGGCTGGAGCTGCCAAACCAACCCCACCTTCTCCCTGTGCCCTTGAATTCTTTGGAATTCCATTTGGATGGGATTCCTTCCCTCTCCCATTACCCAGGAAGAGTTTGGGGTCCCAAATTCCCAAACCCACACTTCCAAACCAGGACTATCTTCCTGGGAATCCCAGGCTGGAGCTGCCAAACCAATCCCACCTTCTCCCTGTGCCCCTGAATTCCATGGAATTCCATTTGGATGGGATTCCTTCCCTCTCCCATTACCTACAAAGAGTCTGGGATCCCAAATTCCCAAACCCACAGTTCCAAACTGGGAATTTCTCCCTTGGGAATCCCAGGCTGGATCTGCCAAACCAATCCCACCTTCTCCCTGTGCCCCTGAACTCCTTGGAATTCCATTTGGATGGGATTCCTTCCCTCTCCCATTACCTACAAAGAGTCTGGGATCCCAAATTCCCAAACCCACAGTTCCAAACTGGGAATTTCTCCCTTGGGAATCCCAGCCTGGAGCTGCCAAACCAATCCCACCTTCTCTCTGTGCCCCTGAACTCCTTGGAATCTGTGCCCCTGAATTCCATGGAATTCCATTTGGATGGGATTCCTTCCCTCTCCCATTACCTACAAAGAGTCTGGG
>NW_016690632.1:48880-50402 GCF_001604755.1 Lepidothrix coronata
GGGAAAGGAGACCCCGGAGACCTCCCGGGAGTGGATCCAGGGCCATCAGACACCGGGAGCCAGAGCCGGAATTCCCGGTGGGAAAGGAGACCCCGGAGACCTCCCGGGAGTGGATCCAGGGCCATCAGACACCGGGAGAAGGAGCCAGAATTCCCGGCGGGAAAGGAGACACCGGAGACCTCCCGGGAGTGGATCCAGGGCCGTCAGACACCGGGAGCCAGAGCCGGAATTCCCGGTGGGAAAGGAGACCCCGGAGACCTCCCGGGAGTGGATCCAGGGCCGTCAGACACCGGGAGCCAGAGCCGGAATTCCCGGTGGGAAAGGAGACCCCGGAGACCTCCCGGGAGTGGATCCAGGGCCATCAGACACCGGGAGCCAGAGCCGGAATTCCCGGTGGGAAAGGAGACCCCGGAGACCTCCCGGGAGTGGATCCAGGGCCGTCAGACACCAGGAGAAGGAGCCAGAATTCCCGGTGGGAAAGGAGACCCCAGAGACCTCCCGGGAGTAGATCCAGGGCCATCAGACACCGGGAGCCAGAGCCGGAATTCCCGGTGGGAAAGGAGACCCCTGGAGACCTCCCAGGAGCATCAAATTCAACGCTTCCACATCAAAATACACACTTTTGCATCAAAATAAATATATTCCCATCGAATTCAACACATTCCCATCAAATTCCCTGGGAGATGTTCCCACCCCTTTCTCATTCCTGTTTTGAATCCAGGTCCTCATCTCAACCATTCCCTGGGATTCTCTGGGAGATGTTCCCACCCCTTTCCTATTCCCAGTTAATCCCAACCCATCCCAGATCCCTGGAGAGTTAATCCCAACCCCTCCAAGGTCCCTGGGTTAACCCCAACCCCTCCAAGGTCCCTGGGGAGTTAATCCCAACCCCTCCAAGGCCCCTGGGAGTTAATCCCAACCCATCCCAGGTCCCTGAGTTAATCCCAACCCCTCCAAGGTCCCTGGGAGTTAATCCCAACCCCTCCAAGGCCCCTGGGTTAATCCCAACCCCTCCAAGGCCCCTGGGTTAATCCCAACCCCTCCAAGGCCCCTGGGTTAATCCCAACCCCTCCCAGGCCGGAGTTTGGCAATCCCAGATCCCCTGTGCAGCCTGAGCCGGGCTCTGCCGGGACCTGCCTGGGCCTGGCCTTGTTTTCCTTGGAGAAATCCTCCTGCCTCCTCCCGGGAGAGGAGCAGCCGCCCTTCCCTGGCTTTGGATCCCTCGGGATCCTCCCGGGAGAGGAGCAGCCGCCCTTCCCTGGCCATGGATCCCTCAGGATCCTCCCGGGAGAGGAGCAGCTGCCCTTCCCTGGCTTTGGATCCCTCGGGATCCTCCCGGGAGAGGAGCAGCCGCCCTTCCCTGGCTTTGGATCCCTTGGGATCCTCCCGGGAGAGGAGCAGCCGCCCTTCCCTGGCTGGGGATCCCTCGGGATCCTCCCGGGAGAGGAGCAGCCGCCCTTCCCTGGCTGGGGATCCCTCGGGATCCTCCCGGGAGAGGAGCAGCCGCCCTTCCCTGGCCATG
>NW_016690632.1:52713-54261 GCF_001604755.1 Lepidothrix coronata
CAGACCTGTCCTCACTAAAACCAGACCTGTCCTCACTAAAACCAGACCTGTCCTCACTAAAACTGGATCTGTCCTCACTAAAACCAAACCTATCCTCACTGAAACCAGACCTGTCCTCACTGAAACCGGATCTATCCTCACTAAAACCAGACCTGTCCTCACTAAAACTGGATCTATCCTCGCTAAAACCAGACCTGTCCTCACTAAAACCAGACCTGTCCTCACTAAAACCAGACCTGTCCTCACTAAAACTGGATCTGTCCTCACTAAAACCAAACCTATCCTCACTGAAACCAGATCTATCCTCACTAAAACCAAACCTATCCTCACTGAAACTGGATCTGTCCTCACTAAAACCGGATCTATCCTCGCTAAAACCAGACCTGTCCTCACTGAAACTGGATCTATCCTCGCTAAAACCAGACCTATCCTCACTGAAACTGGATCTATCCTCACTAAAACCAGACCTGTCCTCGCTAAAACTGGACCTGTCCTCTCTAAAAGTGGGTCTGGAGTCCCCAAAACCAGACCTATCGTCCATAAGTGACACCTAGCATCCCTAAAACCAGAGCTACCCTCCCTAAAAACAGCCCTAACACCCCTAAAACCAGACCTATCCTCCCTAAAAACAGATCTATCATTCCACAAACCAGACCTCTCATCCCCAAGAACAGACATAAGATCCCTAAATCCAGGTTTATCCTCCCTAAATCCAGGTTTATCCTCCCTAAATGAGGCTGAACACCCCTAAAATGAGACCTGTCCTCCCTAAAACCAGACCCATCCTCCCCCAAAACAGACCTATCATCCCCCAAACCAGCCCTAACACCCCTAAATCCGGATTTATCCTCCCTAAATGAGATGTAACAGCCCTAAAACCAGATCTACTCTCCCTGAGACCGAACACCCCTAAAACCAGACCTATCCTCCCTAAAAACAGACCTATCATCCCCAAAGCCAGAGCTGTCATCCCCAAAAACAGACCTATCATCCCTAAATCCAGCTTTATCCTCCCTAAAACCAGAGCTATCATCCACAAAACCAGCCCTAACACCCCTAAATCCAGATTTATCCTCCCTAAATGGGACCAAACACCCCTAAAACCTCTCCCTAGATGAGACAGAGCACCCCTAAAACCAGACTTGTCCTCCCTAAGTGAGACATAACACTCTTAAAACCAGACCTACCCTCCCTAAAAACAGACCTGTCATCCCCCAAACCAGCCCTAACACCCCTAAAACCAGACCTGCCCTCCCTAAATGAGGCTGAACATCCCTAAATCCAGATTTATCCTCCCTAAATGAGACATAAGACCCCTAAAACCTCTCCCTAGATGAGACCGAGCACCCCTAAAACCAGACTTATCCTCCCTAAATGAGACATAACACCCTTAAGACCAGACCTGCCCTCCCTAAATGAGACTGAACGTCCCTAAATCCAGATTTATCCTCTCTAAATGAGACATAAGACCCCTAAAACCTCTCCCTAGATGAGAGCGAACACTCCTAAAACCAGACCTATCCTCCCTAAAACCAGACCTCTCATCCC
>NW_016690633.1:0-26207 GCF_001604755.1 Lepidothrix coronata
GGCTGCGCCGGGTCCGCCGAGCGCCTGAGGCGCGGCCCTTCCCCTCGGGCGGGGCGGGGCCGGGCCGGGCCGGCACCGTCCCCCCGGGAGCGCCGGGGGTGTCGCGCACGGACATCGCCGGAGGTTCGGGGAAGCGGCGTTCGCTCCTCAGGCTCCTGTTCCCCGGGTCTAAGCCGTTGTCAGGAAAAGGTTCCGTTGCCGGCGGGCTGCCCTGCCCGTTTTTTCTCAGCTTTTGCAGCGTTCCGGTGCCCGTTTGTGACCCCGGCGCTGTGTGCACGGGCACGCTGCCTTGCGGAGCTTGGTACGGAGCTCTCCCCAGAGAATGGGCTCAGTGTCACGGCACAGCTGAAGAGGCTGCTGCAGTTGTGTGTTGGGGCACCAGCTGCCTTCCTCCTGGTGTGAGCTTAGAGTTTGTGATGGACTTCCCATAAACTGAGTCTCTCTATCTTACTTAGAACAGTTTTCGTGAGCCAGCTCTCTGTGACAGAGGCCAGAACTGCTGGTTTGTCGGATTTGTCCGAGGGACAAGCCTGTGACTCGTGTACAGGAGGATAAGTGTGTGACAAAAACACATGGGAGGTGTTTTTGTCATGGTCTCAAACACGGGCTCTTGTGGGAGCAGCATCTTCATCAGCTGGGGAGACCAAGATTAAAAACTGAGAAGCTGTGCGATGGCCTTGGGGGTCCTGTGTGCACTTAGTACCCACAGAAATAGTGCCACCAAGGTGTGGGGTGACACGTGGGGTGACAGGTCTGTGCTGTGTGTGCTGCTGCCCCGAGCAGAGTTCAGGCTGCTGCTGTGTGACTCAGCCTTCGGGAGGGAGCTGTGCAGAGCTGGGATTTTGCAGACAGGCAGGTGGGGTGTCACTCAAGTCAGGGGTGATAGTAGCAAACTGGAAGTGTCAGGGTTATCCAGAGTTCCACTTGTTTGTTTTCAGTGCACCATCCCTGCAGTGTCCAGGGATGGGACTGTCCTGTCCTGGTGTGTGTGATGATCTGTCAGTGAGGATGTGCTTCTCATCCCACCCCATGCCCTTTATTTGCTTATCCCCAAGGGGCTGTTTCTGTCCCTCTCTCAACCCTTCCTGTTACCAGCCCTCCTTTTCCCTGGGACTCTCATTCTCTTGCTCTGCTCTCCTTCCAGCAAGCGTTTATCTCTGTGTTTTTCCCCTCTGACACAGTTTCTAGCACTTCCTTGGCCTTCTTCCAGGCCCTTGTTGAGAGTGCCTATGGTGCTGCTGTGGTTGTCCAGCTGTGATGGCTGTGGCCCATCCCCTTTGTCCCCCTGCTCCTGGGGACATCCAGCCCCTCTCGGCTGCCACTCACATGGCAACAGCTGGACCTGAGTCTTGGCTTTCCAGGTGTTTGAATGCTTTTCTACATCTCCACAGGATTATGAAGGGACTGTTGGAAAGGCTGGGACTGTTTTCCAGGTGCATTTG
Organism: Lepidothrix coronata; assembly: GCF_001604755.1. Lineage (NCBI taxonomy): Eukaryota > Metazoa > Chordata > Aves > Passeriformes > Pipridae > Lepidothrix > Lepidothrix coronata. Next base: position 1,443 of record NW_016690633.1, read on the forward strand.
AGGCTGTGATGGTGTGTCACCCCTCGGGAACGAGCTTGAAGGGAAAGGAGCTGGGACTCTGAAATCGCTTTGTCACGTGCACTGTGACAGTGAATTTAATAACTCCAGTGGAGGACACAAGGTCTAACTACCCCCAAGCACGTGCTGGGGAGTGTTTCGGGCAGCCTGCACCAGTAAGGAAGTCTTAACTTTGCCAGGGGCAGACCAGGTGGCACAGGAAGGAGCCAAGTGAGAGCCTAATGTGTGTTCCGTGGGCACTGAATGCCAGCTGTGAATCTGGGGCTGTCTGTGCGTGGTTAGCTAATTAGCACCACTGGCAGTCTTTTAAGTGAAAACAGGAAAAAAAAAAAAAGACATTGGAACTAATGTTCCTTGTTTTGGATGTGTTTGACTGCTCCTTTTTTTTTGGCTGTGGATTGCAGGAGGCTGCAGGGTGAGGTCACCCCGCACCGGACGCCAAGGGGGCCATGCAGATGAGCAGGACTACAATGTACTGACTGTGAGCAGCTTCCGACAGAGTTCTTGCCTCCATGGGTGCTGGGAGAGGGCCTTTCCCCTTCTGGGTGATTGATGCTGGCCTGCATCAAGCAAGTGTCGGACATGATCTTTCCCTGGGAGGAAGTTAGTACAGTTTTTTTGGAACGGCATGACCAAAATCAAGATAAAATGCATCCAGCACAAGCTGGGCAAGCTGAGGCTGGGTGTGTGCCCTGACTCTGTTAGTCCTGAGGTCCTCAGGATGTGACTCTGTCGTAGTTCTGCAGGCAGAGGCACAAAGTAAAATGTGCATTTTGGAGCAAAAAATAATTGTTGTTTAAAACATCCTGGCTTCTCACACTAACAAACACAGGAACTTTTCTTAGAAGATGAAGGGAGGAATCAGGCATCCTCAACTATAAACTACAGAATGAGTTTATTTTTTCCCCTCTTGACTTTGACTCAGCTTCGGATATTTGGAGATCGCAGAGTTTCCGTTTCCAAACTGTTTTTTTTTTCCCCCTGCAGATTAAAGTTTGAACTGGTGTGTCTCTTCTCCCTCACAGTCCAGTTTACTCTGGTTAACTTTTGCTTCTGCCTGCCCTTAGCTCACACCCTTCCCACGAGAGAGGAACGGTCTCGGTTGCTGGCGCTTGTCCCCGTGGAAGCACCCTGAGCACATCTCAGTGAGTGACCCCTGAGCACACGGTGTCTGTGAGGTCCAGGACAGGCCATGGGGCACGTTTCTGTGAAGGAAACAAGCACAGCACCACACCAGTGTGAAGGGTAGGCGAGTGTCTCCGTGAAGTTCGTGTACAGTAGGTTTCTCCAGTGGTAAAAACAACAGATTAATCTGTGCTAAGGCACAGTTTGTGGCTTACCAAGACAGTTCATGTCATGCACGAGAGCAGCACCTCCCCAGGCCTGGCTGGGTCTCTCCCCAGCTCCAACTGCAGCTCCCATTCCCCAGGAGGTGCTGTCGTGCTCTTTGTGCCATGTTTGCTGTAATTACACCAGGTCAGCTCCAAGTCATCACCATCACAGCAGCAACACAGCCCTGCTGGGAGAGGTGCTTTGGGAGAGCACTCAGGTGCTTGTCCTGCCTGGCAAAAGTAGAGAAGTCGCTTCTTACGGATTTGTGCACCTTTCCTGGGTGTGGAATGAGCCTCTCCCACTGTGCAGTTACAGGGTGGGAGAGCCCTAAGCACAGGTGGTGAAGTGCAGAACAGTAGAGTCCTGAAGGCAGGGACTGATCCCTGTGTGTCCTCCAGTGAAGGGAGCAGCCTGACAGGAGCTGCCCTGACCTGCAGCTCTTCCTACCCATCAGCTGTGTAAATGCCTTCCTTGACCCAGGCCTCTCTCAGGCGAGCAGTGTTACAGTTTGGAATCTCGTTTGTCCCCGTTTTCAATTAAAATAGGCATTTGTAAGTTTTCTTCCAAGTTTTATGTAGCAATTATGACTAAACTTTTCAATTCCTGATAGAGCCCGAGATGATTATGTGTGGTTAACCTCAAGGACAGACACACTGTAGCTGCTCTTGCAGTTTTAATCAGCTGTCATGAAACCAGTGATAGACTGAAGGAAACGTTCCCCTCCTGTTCCCAAAAAGAGGGAACAAGGGGCAAGAAGCAGCATTGGCTTGGCAAATATAAGTACAAACAAATCAAACCTACTATCTAAAGCATTTCTCTGCGAAAAGGGGAATGCACCAAGCTCATGCAGTCTTGACTTTAACACTGATTCCTTTAAAGCTTTGAGAGCCTTAGTCGTGTTTCAGCTGAAAGCTGCTTGGGGTTAGATTTGAGAGTGGTGGGAGGGAAAACTACAATTCCAGACTGTTCTTAATTTATTTCCTCCCAGTTTTTCTTGTACTTCCCTGCAGACAAATCAGTCAAGGCCTGTGTCCAGAAGAAGTAGAAATGCAGCCTAAGCAAAACGTTGCAAACTGAACTGGAGTGTTGCAGCCTGGATACCAGTTGTGGAGTTTCACTTAAGGATTGAGGAGGGAACTTGTAGTGGTAAGGAGTGGGCAGAAGGGAGACAGTGGTGCACTTGGCTGGGATCAGTGAAATCTCCTCTTTGGCTGACCATGGCAGTGCTCTCAGCTGGTGCCCACTTTAGAGCTCTCCACAGTGGCATGATGGGTCACAGCTGCCTTTGGTGCTGCCTTTGCTGGAAAACTCCTTGAAGTGTGGGTGTGCTGAAGAGATCTGTGATATAGCTAGGTTGAAAAATAGAAATAGTCAAGTTAAACTCCAGATCAGATGCCTGTTGGGAGCTGAGTGTGCTGCCTGGTGTCGAGGGGTGGTTGCTCTGAGCAGTCAGTGAGCAGGGCTGCTGCGTGCTGGCCGTTTGTTCCAGCTCCAGTTTTTCTCCAAGCAGTGTTGTTATTTGTACAACCCAGGAGGAAAACAATGAGGAAAATGCAAGTTCTTTCTGACATGGGATTCCTGATCCTGAAATAACATTTTGCATCCTCCTGGGTCGTGCCCTCCGAGGGACCGATGGGTCCAGCGCTGTGTGGGCGCTGCAGTCTCGATCTGGTGCATGTGGAACTGCTGCACTAAAGTTCTGTTTCCTGATGGATTGCCCAGAGCTGGAAAATCCATTTCTTCTGACTAAACTGAAACTGCCTGGCAAGTGACTGGGCAGGACTGGGGAGCTCTGGCCTTGCTGCAGAGGCTGCCTCCCTTTAGAGAGGAGCTCGCTGAAGTGACAGCGCTGGGAAGCAGAAGTGTCTTTGTGCTGCTGGTGTTTTGGTAGAGGACGTGGGTGTAAGATGTGAGAGGCCACGTGGCTCTGGTGCCTCCAGCAGGGCAGGGATGTGCTTGTGTCTGCTGGGCTGGCTGTTGTCCCCACTGATGGGTAGCACCCTGCAAGCAGTGCTTGGTGGGCATGATAACTCATTCCACCCCCCTCCCTGATTCATGATTTCAATAAAACTTTCAAACCTTACTAATGCATCTTTCTTTCCCTTCAGAAAGAGAGTGATAAAATGCAGAGGGAGGTGGGTGCTGGGTCTGTGTAGTTGGATTATGTGGTGAGTTGTGCTGCTATTCACCTCTAAAAGCTGATGACTTTTGAAATCCTCAGAGGAGCCGCAGGTGTTTCTCACGTCCCAGCTGGTTTTCGGTTGTTTCCTCATGGAACTTGTATTCACAGGGCTGAATTTTGTTTGGAGATACCCTCTGCAAAGAATTTTCTTCTAGTGTTGCAATTCGGATTTCCAGATGTTGGTAATTAAAGTGCAGTAAACTTTCCTTTCATACGGCCTTGTGGCAGATAAAGAGCCTTGGAAGATCTGAGATAACTTTGTTCATTTTGGCATTCCAGCTGTAATGCACAGCCTGATCTTCCCCAAGCACAGCAAGAAAAAAAATCATCCTTTAGGCTTCTCCTTTTTATACTGATTTTTTTTTCTGAGCATGTGAGTTTGAACCTGCTTCTTTTTGAATATTGAGTAACTTTGTTATATGTTAGGCAACAATCTTCTAGAAGAAAACTGGGTTGAAAAACAGTGGAGTGAACACCATGATAGGTACCCCAAACTCAGGGGTGATAGGAGCCCTGTTGTGTCACAGCTCTGCTGTGCCCACACAAGACCCATCCCTATGATCTTGTTTGAAAATCAGGGTTCCCTCCTGCTGGATCTTTGCCAACCCATAGTTTCCCAGTGCTGCAAGATGTGGAGATGAAGTGAAGCTACTGCAGATGTTGATCCAATAGGCTGAGTTTTGGAGAGGAGGGATGTGCATGGATGCAGGCTTTGGAAAACAAGTTATTGATCACCAAGACTTGCTGCAGTGTTTTTTTGCCAATGGGGAACAGCAGTCAGATCCTGGCACTGTGTCTCTTTGGAAAAAAATGGAAGACTGTCTCTTCGTCTGTGTCTCGAAAACAAACCCATTTGCCATCAGACCATAATAATAACCAAGACTCAGAGAGCTTCTAGAATATGCCTAGATAGTGGATTGGTACAGAGAAGTTGTGATTGTTTGTCCCCAGCAGCAGCCAGTGAGTGAAGGCTGGTGCTGAGTTGTGTCACTGGAGCAGTGGAGGGGCAGCTGGGCCAGGTCACTGGCCATGGCCATGTACAAATGCAGGAGTCCAAAAACGCTGCATCCTCGAAGCCTGTGACCTCCTCCTGGGTGCTACAGGGTTAGACTGGGAGCATGTTATGGGCATTGTAAACTCAGCCCCAGGGGTGAGGCAGGGGAGGCTCTGTGGGTGCAGTGGGGCTTCACCTCTCTCAGCCCTGAGCTTTGGCTGTTAAAGGTGTGGGAGGAGGTTCCTGGTGTGAAGCTTTATCAGAAGGTTCACAAGCTCCCCGAATGTTGTCCTTTGAATATTTTGTTCTCGTGCTTTTTTGGGCTTTGTTTTGTTTTGAACCCATGGTCAGGGGCTCTCTGATCCACAGCACTGCTCTGCTGGCACTGTCTGAAGTGCAAGTTAAGGCTGAAGTTTTTACAGCACCTCCTTTAGCTGCAATGGCCAACCAAATGTTGCAGGCAGGGCAGGAAACTGAGGAGCTGCTGGGGAGTGAAATGCTTTCCTGTGTGCTGTTTACCAAATTTTAAAATGCTTTAGAAGCTGTTGTATGGCATCGGGTCTTATTTTAAGTGTTGGGTGATATGCCATAAAATGCTGTCTCACTTTTCTCACTGAACAGGGCTCCTTGCACCCTGACTTTAGGACTGTTTGTTCAGGTGTCTTCTGAGCACAGGACTGACAAGATTTCTTCACGAGCCCTGGGCAGTGGGTGAGTTGCTGATGGGTCAAGTGTGGGCAGATCCTGTGCTGGCTTTCTGGGTACTTTTAAGGTGTTCCACAGCAGACCTGCAGGGTAACTTCGAGGAGTCAGCTGATATATAAAATTGTGTACTTTTATAAAGAAGAAAATAATGCTGTGGTTTTCAACTCTCAGCAAGAGAGTGTATTTAAGCAAACAAAACTGAAAACAAAGCCCTGCAGCAATTTGGGATGGGTTCTTGGGGTTTTTTAGTTGTTTGTTGTTGTTTTGTTTTCTTTAAATTAATCCACTTATGCAGCCTTTCAACAGTAGCAGGGAGCACTTCAGGCCACTCGTAGCATCCCACTCTTGTATCTCTGGTGGCAGTGTCTCAGGTGTGTAATGTGCATTAGCTGGGTGAGACAGGGTGTGTGGGAGCAGGTGCTTAGATGTGTGGAGAAAGCAATTCTTTTTGTCTCCCTCAAGATGTGTTCAGATGGTTGTAGGGCTCAGGGTTTGGGTAATGCAGTTTTTGGGGTGAAAAGGAAAGCACTGATGTTTGGAAATGCCCTTTAGCACCTGAAAACCTTCGGTTTGCTGGTGACATTTGCAGGGTCATATGATGAGAAGACTCAGTGTCCGTGTGCCCAAATTGGCTAAAAGGGCTTTGGAAAGCAGGCTGGGTGGCCTTGCACCCGGGATCAAACATCAGCTCACGTGAGCAGCAGTCGGAGCGCTGATCTGCAATCAGTCAGTGGGTCACGAGATAAATTAAAAAAAAAAAAAAGTCCTTGTGTACAGATGGGTGGGTTACGTTGGCAACACAACTTGTTTATCTCTGATGTGGCACCCTTGGTGAGGTGCCAGACCTTGGTTACAGTAATCAGGGAAATGGGTTGCTCAGGAACAGACTCGGGTGGTGCCTTGGGTGTTTTTCTTGGTGGAGGTGTCCGGGGGAGCCGGTCTGCTCAGGAGCTGAGGTGTGCACACTGCACCCGGAGAAGGTGGAGCTGGTTCTAGTTCCAGTTTGCTCTGGATCCAGTCAGAGCCTCAGAATTGCTCCAGGGCTTTACACTGGTTGGGATATTCATCATTGGACAGGCTGTGAGGAGCAGCAGAACCACGACCTGCACCTTCCCCACTGCTGCCACTGACTGACTGCAGCCTTCCCTGTTGTCTTTCCCACCTTGACTGTGCTTCTCCCATTGTGGCTTTGATCCAGGTGTTCATCTGGTCTGCTGTGGTTTCCCTGTATGGGAGAAATAACTGTTTTATCCATCTGCAAAGTCTAAATACGGAGAACAGAGCTGGGGGACCCTTTAGCTCCTTGACTCCTGCTTGTTCCCGCTGGGGATGGAGTTCCAGTTCCTCCTGGATGGAGGGCACTGGTCCAACCTGACCTCTGCAGTCTTTTGAGTGAGTTTTGCCCCCCTGTTGCCCTTTGGATGATACAAACTGGGTTATATATGTTGTTGCAATGCCTGAGGACTGATGAGGGGGAATCTCTTGCTGGCCTGGTCCAGGTAAGCCATGGAGCAGGATCCCACAGCAGCACCCTGGTCTGCCTTGGAGCAGCGATGGAGCACGAGCTGCTCTTTGAGGAACTGGCTCATTTCGCTGCACGTGTTTGAGTTTTGGAGTCCTGGTGCAGAACTCCTTCCTTTCTGAGCCAACTTTCCACAAACGGGGTTTGTTTTTCTTCAGTTGGAGTAATATTTACAAACTCAGCCCTTTATATCCTGGGTCTGCTCGGAAGCTGAGGATACAAAATGTTGCTGAGAAGAGACTTCCGATTTATTTGATCATGTCTAACTGTGGCAGCAGAGGAGATACTGATAATAAACCTAGTGTCTTGAAGGCTTTTTTTTTTTTTATGTGAAAAAAAATGTATCCCGAAAGAATGGGCTCAGAAATCCCAGGTGCTTAGAAAAAAACAGTGTGTGGTTCAAACCAGCTGTTTGGATCTTGTTTCTCTCCCCAGGATTTTGGCATTTCTGCTGTAAATGGAGCTTGAGAAAGGTCTGGAGCACAAGCATGAAGAGGGGTGGCTGAGGGAGCTGGGGGATTCAGAAAAGGAGGCTCAGGGGGGACCTTCTTGCTGTCTAAAACTCCCTGAAAGGAGGGTGCAGCCAGGTGGGGATCAGTAACTTCTCCCCGTTAACGAGTGACAGGATGAGAGGAAATGATCTCAAGCTCTGCTGGGGAAGTTTAGGTTGAAAAAATTTCTTCATAGGAAGGGTGGTCAGGCACTGGCACAGGCTGCCCAGGGCAGTGGTGGAGTTGCCATCTCTTGAGGGATTCCAAAGATGTGTGGATGTGGCACCTGGGGACACGGGTTAGTGGTGGCCTTGGCAGTGCTGGGGAACAGTTGGAGGTGGTGATCTGAGGGGGCTTTTCCAGCCTGAACGATTCTGTGAACGTTGGGTTTGGGTTGGATGAGCTGCTGACAGCTGTGAGGGAAGGCTGTGTGTTGATGAGCTGATCCTTCAGGGAGCCAGGCTGGGGCCTGGCTTGGCTGTACACTGTGGTTCCTGTTCCGCTGGGGATGGAACCAGAACCCGAGTGCACTGCAGATGTCATCTCTGGATTTCAGTTACTTCTTCTCTAACTGCATCCATGAAAATCCTGCTGCTTTTCCTTTGTATTCACTGAGTGGTGTGAGTCAGGTATTAGAGCAGTGACTTCAGGTTCTCCCAACGAGGAAAAGCCAAATAACCTGTAACAGAAACCCGTGTGTTTGCTGAAGAAAGGCAGGGTGGCCATTCCCTTCCAGCCTGAGCAGGGCTGCCAGGGCAAGGCCATGGGGCTGCCTGTGTCTGTCAGATGTGGAGCACAAAGAGCCTCAGTGTAAATACTCCCAGGACACAGGCAGCGAGGGCAGTTTTATTCCAATACGCAAAATGGCCCTTTTTCCTCTGCACTTAGAAATAAACAACGTTTTGGCCGAACAAACGGAACAGACCTTTTTATTAAAAACATATATCCTTTCATGCCTGAGTCAGTAAGAGGTTGTTAAAATTGAAATAACTCCTTAACTTGTAGAGCAGCTGACTTAAGTCATTCCAACAGCATTTGTCATCTTGGTTTTTGCTCCTTAAAGTTGGGGTGTTTGTAGCCTTTTTTTTTTTAAGAGGAGAGCAATAAGAAGAGTGGCTCTAACCCTGTGTGCTCTTTGCACAGGTGGAGAGAGAGGCTGAATCTGGGAAGTTAATTTTTAGGTTGATGAAAAGATTCACATTTGTTTGGATGGGGATTGACCTGCCCACAAGCTCAAGCTTATTCCTGTTCAGGTGCAGAGGAAGGATTACAGATAGTTATCTAGAGCAGCTTTAATAAAGAAATTAGAAAGTCTTCTATTAGAAATTAGAAAATATTCTGCAAAATGAGGGGATGCTACCAAAGTTGGCATCTGGTGCTGAGACACCACTGAAGGGCTCTCTCCCTCTTGAACATGTGTACATGAAGGAAGCCATCCTGACGGATGAAGGCCTTGGTTGTGTGAGAGTTTCTTGATTTCCAAGACGGGAAAAAACCCTTGTGCTTACCCAAGTCAGTGTGTTCAGGGCTGCAGGGGTCACATTCTTGTATTGGCTTTTTGTTTTCTTCTTCTGTAGTGTGGCCAAGCCTCCAACCAGGAAGAAGCCCTTATTTTCTTTAGCTATTTTAGTTTGATTTTGGCTTAGTTAAACCTGACAAAACTGTAGTTTCATGGGAACGTGTGACTGCTGTTGTGCACAGACATCTCTAAACAAAAGACCCTTTCCTTGGATGGGATGGTGAAGGTTTGTTTGCCTGCTCCTACCTCCAGGAGACAGAGACTGCAGATTCCCCCCCTCCTGAATTTAACAAACTTAATTATTTTCATATTTCTTCTTTGGAATTGGAGTTATTTTATTTCAGGCTTCCCCCCCCCCCGCAGACCTTTTATCCTTTTCATTACTTTCATTTGAACTTCTTTTGTGGATTTATTTCTTTCTTGAAATCCAGCCACCAGGATGAGACAGCATTCCAGCTCTGATCCCAGCAGTGCTGGCGCACAGGGATTACTGTGCCTGCCTTACATAAGGCAGCCCTGTTTACAGACACAGGGATTTTGGTTTTACCAGCAGCACGATGTTGTTGGCTTGTGTTCAGCTTGTGACTCACTGTAACCCCAGCCCTTTATTTCTGCACAGCTGCCTCTCAGGGACCAGGCTAAAGACAATTGGAGAAAAAGGGATTTTTCTGAATCTGCAGAGCATTCCTGTCTTTGGGGGTGAGGTATCCCCTGCCAGGGAGGAACTCTGCTGTTGCTGGCAGCTTGGGCGAGCTGCTGCCTTCCCTCAAAGGCAGAGAGCTCTCCTGTCCACATGTGGCTCGTCACAGCCAGCTCCTGGTTTGCTGTGTTGGGCTTTTCTCTGCACCTTCTTCCTGATTCTTGCATTTGCTGTTTGATCCGTGCGTTCTCTTTGCTGGGTAAATCACAGAAGTGCCAAAACCACACTGGTGTGCTTTGCTGTTTGCATGGGGCTCTTGTAAAAGTCGTGGTTGGTCTGAGCAGTTGAAAGGGAAAGGGGACAAGCTGGCCTGCTGCCCTTCCTTCCCAGAGAGCCCGGGGAGCACTTTCAGTGCTTTTGGGAGGCTCAGGCCCACACATTCACTGTTGGGACGGACCGCAGGGAATGTGGGAATGTGTGCATTTCTGTAAAGAAATCTAAAAAAAGGAAAATCAGAGATGAGTTGGGGGAGCCCTTTGGGCTTGGGTGGACTTTCAAGTGCTCAGAAAGCTCCTGGATGCAGCTGAGAAGGGCCTCCCTGAACCGAGCCACGCGAATGGGTTCGGGTGCCTGTCCGGGTGAAACTTTGCTGCGTTTACAGAGAGCATGAATATAAGTTTTCAGGACAGCTCTAGCCAGAACAGCACAGGCTCATGGGGCTTCTGGTTGCCTTCCCCACCTCTGCGTTGGCACATTTGGTTTGAAAGGCTTCATCAGGTTGAAGGGTGGGTGCCAGGAATTCTCTCCGAGAAAGGTAAATTTGCAATTCCGATCGTTAAGTTATGTAAGTGGAACATTTGGAGTCTTAATTTTATGGTAAGGCAGCCTCACAAAGCCTATTAAAGGGGACAGAAGGCTCACAAGCCCCCCCGTGGCTGTTGGGGCCCCGGGGTGCTGCCAGCCCGAGGAGGGTGGTGAGGGGCCGGGCTCTGCAGGGTGCTGGCTCTGACCGTGGTGCCGTTCCCGCAGGTCTCCCCGGTGCCGGTCCCGGGACAGAGGGGCCCGGAGCTGCCATGACGACGGGCGACTGCTGCCACCTCCCCGGGTCCCTGTGCGACTGCCCGGGCAGCGCTGCCCTCTCCAAGTCGGTGGAGGACTCGGACATCGGGCGCCCTCAGTACATCACCCAGGTCACCGCCAAGGACGGGCGGCTCCTCTCCACCGTCATCAAGGCGCTGGGCGCCCAGAGGTGAGGCTGCTGCAGGGACAGGGCTTGGCGTGGCCATGGCTGGGCTCTTCCCCTCTTTTGGTGGCTCTAGGGGTAGAGGGAGGCAGCAAAGTCTTGTTTTGTGGAGGAGTTTGTTGAGGGGGCCAACTCTGAGTGAGCCGGACGCTTCCCTGGCCTGTGCTCCGTGTGGAGCTCACGCAGCCCCGAGTGCTGGTGGACTGGGAGTTGTGTGTTCACTGAAGCCCCAGAGCTGTGGCTGCTCTGGGTGGGGGTGGCCCGGGTGGCCTCTCGCTGTGTGCCACTGCCATGTCCTCACAGGACAGCAGTGAAGGTGGTGCTGTGCTCGCAGGGCAGCGTGGCTGTTCATGGAGAAGACTGAAAGGCTGGAAGTGGAGCACAGCCCCTGCTCCAGGAAAGTCCACAGAGTAAAGATGTGGTGTTGTTGTACAACCCCAGGGACGGGAGGGTGTTTGTGTTGCAGGAACTGCAGGAACTGTAGCTGTTGCTACAGGGAACACGTGGCAGCTTCACTGGTTTAGACGCCTCCTGATGTGACTTCTTGTCATGTATTTTGAGCAGCTTCCAGAGCAGAGGACACTTGGCAGTATTGTTCAGTCCAGCTAGTGAGGACTGTCACATTCATGTTCACAAATCCTGTCTGAACAGCTGTTATTTTTTTTCAATTAATTTGGCCAGAAGTTGATGAGGTGTGAAAGTGGTGACTGCAGGGAAGCTGGATGAGAGTGGAGGCAAACATAACTGCTGCATCCAGCAAACCTGGAGCAGGCCAGTGAAAATGTGAGGGGAACTGGGCTTGCTCTCTGGCAGCAGACAGGCTGTGCAAGAAGTTCTTTAAACCCTTAGAACTTGTGGAGGTGTAATGCTTGTGTGGGAAAACTGCCTGGGAACACAGGTTAAAAGACCCCGACAGGATTCCTGATGTGTCTGTGTGGAGATCAGTTTGTTCCTTTTGGTGATAGTGGGTTTCAGTCCCTTCCTTGTCACCAGCACTTAGCACAGAGAAGCTGGGAGCACTCTGGCTACACTGGAATGTTGGGTTAGTGATATGGTCTCTACAGCCTGCTGGAAAACTTCTGAGAGTGCATCGTGTGGGAGGGTGACGGGGCCCCCACCCCCTCCGGATAGGAAGGAAGGAAAATGAAGTCTGATAAAGAGGTTTTTTTCACACCACTGTCAGCAAATTTTTTCGTTCTGGATTGTTTATGGGTTATATTAATGTGCTGGAAATACGAAGCTTCTCAAACAGGAACAGAACAGATGAAATATCTTACAGATGCTTTTCTTAGGAAATAACAGAGCGTGAGAGCATTGGAGGCTCGGAGGGGTTGTCTGTCCCTGTCACTAAGGCTCTGTGTGCAGGCTGCACTTTGGTGGTTCTGGTACAGCACTTTATGGCAATAAATGTTACAGAATCATCAAATAATTCAAATTGGAAGGCAATTCCATAGGACATCTGGTCCAGGCTCCTTTCAGAGAAAGAATGCTCAGAGCCTTTTCCGATGCAGTTTCCAGGATCTCCGAGGATGGAGTTCCCACCACCTCCCCAGACTCGTGTTGTAGGGATTGTCCTGGCTGAGGAAGTGCCCTAAATAAAAGGGATGTGAAAAGGAGGAGAGGACGTGGTTGGTGGTTCACCAGTGATGTTTAACAGAGAAGGGGATGGTGCTGTGGGTGTACATTGCTTCACAGCTCTAAGTAAAGATCCAACTGGGTTGAAAGCTCCTAAACATTAGAAGTGGTAGAGATGTCCTGTGGTGCACCAAGACAGGAGTCTTGCTTTTCCCTTAGCGAGCTGATGTGCACTTCATTGCTGGCTCTTCCCTTTCCTTCATGTCCCACCAACCTTTTCCCCCAGTGTGCTCCTTTTCCTTGAACCATGCTTCCATGTCTCACTCTTGCTTTCTGTGCAAACTAATGGAAGTGGCCCTGCTGCTTTTGAAGGTTGCTAAGTGCTTGCTCTTACTGTTGTGTAGCAATCCCTCAAACTTCTGCAGTCAGGTGGGGGGCTTTTGAAGTCAGAATAGTGGAGTGTGAACTGTGAGATGAGCTCAGTGTGGCTTTTGTTCTGGCAGCTATACATGGAAAAAGGTGATAGCTGATATTGTTCACCTGGATTTCAAGAAATAAAGATGTTCCTTTCTCAGCCTCTCTCCCACCCACAAATCTGGGCAGATACAGATGTAAGAGAACAGTTGTGTGAAAGAAACATACTATGAGTGCCTGGTTCCCACGGTCCAGGGAACATTTTCTTCCTAAATGATATCAGTGGTGGGTAAAGAGTTGTACTGAACTGCTGAGAACAGAGAACTTTGGTGTCTAGAGCCATTTGAGGCTTCCCAGGGAGCCCAAAACATCTTCATCACAGGGCTGGCAAAAAGCTGCTGAGAAACCTGTGCCTTGGGATGCCCCATCCCTGTCGGTGTTCCAGGCCTCGTTGGCTGGGACTTTTAAGCAACCTGGTGTAGTGGAAGGTGTAGCACTAATCATCCACAGTCAGTGGTGCCAGCTGAAGGTGTGAGGAACATCTTGGGAACTGATGGGTGGTTCGAGTGCCATGAGCAGCACAGGCCTCCTGCAGGGAAGTGTCTCCGAATGTGTTTGATACTTCTCTTGATAAGCATCTCTGGTTCTCTGAGTTCCCAAGAGAGCAGATCAAAGATATTTGTTTGAAACTTGTGGCCAAGGAGGGGTGAGAAGGGGTTGTTGCTGAAGCACCAAGGCATTTCTGCAGCCACTGGGAGGCTGAGTGGTTGGTGGCCTGTGGAGAGGTGCCCATGGGACGCCGGGCAGTTCCTGTGCTGTGATGGGCAGAGGGTTTGTATGCTGAGAGATTAGTTTGAGTGGCTGCCTGCTGTGAAATATGTTGTGTCCTTGGAGAGCTGAGCTTCCAGGGTCAGTGTAGTTGGGTCTTTAGATAGTGCTGTTCCTTACCCAGTTCCTGTCAGCCCAGGGTGCAGAGCAGAGGTGGGCCAAGCGTGGGTAGGTGATCTCATAAATGTGACTGATTGCCACTCTGGAGTGGCTGCAGGTGGCTGTGGCTACTGTGGATCATCTGGCTTTGCTGTGGTCTTCTGATTTTGTATCAGTGCTTTCAGGCTTAGTGTTGGGTCTGGTGTCAGCCCCTGCCCACTGTGAGCAGAGCTGGAGGCTGTGGGACGTGTGCTGCAGTGGATTCTGTGCCAGCAGAGCTGGCCAGGCTGATGTGCCAGCTTTCTTGGGTGTTGTGGTGCTCATCAACAGGGCTTCCTGATTTAACTGACCTAAAATGTCCTGGGCACCCCCATGTTCCCCTGAGACTGGTTTCTTGCTGCAGCAGGCTCCTGGTGTGCTCTGCCACATGCTGCTTGCTGTGCATGTGCCTTTCTGGAGCCTGGTGGGACCAGACACTACAGCTGTGTCGTTCTGCCTGCTCTGACCATGATTTCATTCTGTTTGTCTCTTGTTCTGCCTCTTCAGTGATGGTCCCATCTGTCGAATCTGTCATGAAGGTGGAAATGGGGAGGGACTGCTTTCCCCGTGTGACTGCACAGGAACACTGGGCACCGTGCACAAGAGCTGCCTGGAAAAATGGTTATCCTCCTCCAACACAAGTTACTGTGAGCTCTGCCACACAGAATTTGTTGTAGAGAGAAGACCAAGACCTTTGACAGAGGTACCACTTTCTTCCTGCTTCACTTTTATTTCCGTATCATTTGAGAGAAAATGACTGATTGCCCTACTGTCCTTGTGGTTCCTGCTGTCTCCTCCTCCTCGCAGTACTTTAGCACTCAGGATGAAGAATCTGTTTGGAGAGATGAAGTCTCTTGTCAGACCGAGAGATGTAGTTGCCAACGTGCAGTAGTGATGTTTGGAGCAGCTCTTGCCCGTGACCTCCCCATGCTGGCAGGGTGCAGGGCTGCACAAGCACCGTGCTTGTGGCTGTGCTTTAATGTCTGAGCATCGAAATGCCAGTGTCACCACACGACTGACTCATAAATAGTCTTTTTTTCCCCTCCTAGTTTTAATCTTATGTCACAGTGTTGCATTAGCACAGCTCTCTTGCATGTGCCTTCCTTGTCATGTTCTGTTCTGAAAAGTGAGGTGATGTGATTGCTGATACTCTTTGTAAATACTTGTCTTCCCTTGGCTAATATTGGTGTGTGCTTCAAAGCCTTTGGGCCTTGCTCCTTCCTGCTGCTCTGTGCTCCTCCCTGTGGAAGGAGAAAGCAGGACGTGGCTCAGCTGGTCCTTGTGTTCCTCTTTGCACTGACTGTAGGGAGACCAGGATCCTGATGGGTCCATCAGCCTTCCAGAGTTGCAATGTACAACCCAGGCTCTGGCTGGTAGCTTGGGGGTTTTTTTTGTTACAAGGCCCTGATCATTCCCCTGTTTAGGTGTGCTCACCTTCCAGACTTCCTTTGACCCCCAAAGTTTGTAGCAGCTGCCTGTAATGAAGGTCTTTACATATGGGGAACAAAGGCAGCTTGGACCAGGCTGTTGTCTGATCTCAGTTCAAGTGTACATCCCCAAAGGGGAATAAGTTAACCAGTGAGTTGTAAGGTTTGTTTCAGAAGAAGGTTTAATGTGTCTGAAATTGTGTGAGCTGTGTTGGCAGGTGAGCAGATGCTGTTTTATATCTCCTGTTCCAGGCAGTGCTGCAGGACCATGTAGGAGGGTGTTGGTGGCACCTGAAGTCCGGCCTGGAAGATCAAAGCAAGGTCCTGCAGCCCTTGCACCCTGTTCAGTTCCCATTCAGTGCCTGTGGGCCTGCAGGCAGGCTCTCTCAGTGTCAGTGTGCTGCTGGCTTCTCTGGGGTGTTCCTTCAATGCAGTGTGAGACCTCAGAGAAGCACCAGTCTGCACTGGGCATTTACAGTTATCAGTTTTGGGAGCCCCCCAGTCCTGCAGCCATCAGCAGTGGGAGGAGTGGGAGGTCTGGGAGCTGATTCTTAACAGGCTTCTGCTATTTGTCAGCTGTTGGAGGTTTGTTGGTGACTGCCACCAAAGTGTGTGTGGTGGGGCAGGGGTTAATTCAGGTTTGTAGTAGTGACTGCTCTGTAGTAGTGACTGCTCTTGCCCACTCTCTCTTTCCCCTTGCTCCATCAGTTAGATCAAAACTGAGTCAGAACTGGAATTCTAATCTGCTTTTCCCGTCTCTATTCACATTCTAGATGTTACTTCCTTTCTCTTCCCACCTCCCTCTGGAAACAATACCTGTCCCCTCCTTCTTTTAACAGTCCCCAGCTCTCCTCACCCTCCCATCTCCTCCCAGCGAGCCTTGGGGGGAAAAAAGCCCACAACAAAAAAGCCCAACTGGGGAAGCATTCAAGCTTCAGTTTGCAAAACTGATATTAAGTTTTAGTGACTGTTTAACTTACAGCTGACTGCCATTGACTTGACAGCCCCAGACAGGAGAAGGCTTTAGCCTACAGTGCTAACCCAAACCATGTATCCAGCAAAGCAATTTGTAAACCTTGGTGGTTACTGCTGTCAGGGTGTTACTGCTTCTCTCCCAGCTGCTGAAACATATAAAATGGCTCTTTGACCAGTGTCTCTCAAATGGTTTCAGAGGTTGCAAAACACTGTTTTAAAACATTTGGGAAGGGCTGTGTCTTGGCTTTGAGGACCTGCTGCAGGCAAGCCCAGGGACAGTGAGCTTGCTGGGGCTTCCACGGGCCAAGTTATGAGTGCAAGTCTCAGATGTTTTGGCTTAGGAGCTGGTAAAGTATTCCTGCCCAGAAACAAGCACGTGGGAGTGCCTTTAGCCATCGCTCACAGATGCTGTAGCACCTTGTAACAAGTATAGGCTTAGAAAACTGCACACTTGAATACCAGCTCAACAGCCAGCGTGTATTGGAGGAGTTTCTCCTGTGACACCTCCCTCCAGCAGGGATGAGGAGCTTGCTGGGAGAGTGGGACAGGGAAGTCATGGCTCCTCTGTGCACTGACTTGTCTGTACTCCAGGATGGACAAGTGGGCAGCCCAGGACAACCAAATTTTAATTGCTGTTGAAATTTTTGAAAAGTCCCTCTGGACTGGAGCCTGTAGGGGTGTGGTAACCAGCAAGGAGTCTGTGAGTGCTGAGAGGTGAGGGGTGGGCAGCATTTAATGACCCTCAAACGCAGGAGAACTGCCACTGTGTTTTCAGAGAGGAATAGACCCCTCGAGCCATTACTGCCAGCTGGCAAAGGCTTTGGGATACGAGTGATTTGTTACTTGTGGTGTTTGGGGACTGTCTGTGAGCACAGTGAAGGGGATGATCTGCCCTGTTGTGGTGTCTGCCACCTTTCCTAAAGTGCTGTCAGTGCCTTCTGAGCTTGGAGCCTGGTAAGTCCCTGATGAAAAGTTACCAGGGAGCTGGTGAGAGTGATCCCTCCCGCAGAGCAGAGCCCAACATGCAGCTCACCATCATCGTGCAGCCCCAGAGCAGTTCCCTTGCCACCAGTAAGGTTTTCCCTGGCTTGACCAGCAGCTTATAACCTGGTTTAATATATCCCATGGTGGCAGCCTGCTCGTGCCCTTTCCTAGGGGCCAGCAGTGCTTTCCACCACATGATGGAGTGCTGTGGGTCTGGCACCAGCCGTGCTGAGCAGTGTGTGCTGTGGCTGCAGCACTCAGGTGTGCTGGGTGCTGTACAACAGCACAGGAGGGCTCCTGCTAGAGCAAAATGGCTGGAAAGACTGCCTGGTTTTGTTGCATTACTTCCACCATGCTATAAAACCTCTGATCCTTCCCTGGAGTGCGGGGAAAGTGTCCTGGAGTTTAGTTTCTCATTTTCCTTGGGAGTTATTACAGCCACTCCGAGCTCCTGCACCGCTGCAATCTGTGCTGGTCAGAGGCAGTGACAGTGAGTGTGCTTCACCCCATGAGGTTTGTGGGGCTTTGTTCCCTGGGAGCTCAGTTGACAGTGTGACTGTTTTGGGAAGTGCCCGCTGGCAGGGGCGGCTCTGCCCTTGGGAAGGAGCTGATAACCCCTTGGCCAGCTGGCTGATGCTTTCCATTAATATCCTGCCTGCAGTCTGGTGCAATCTCATCCCCACACCAGAGCGGGCTGCCGCTCTTCACCAAATACTTTTGGGAAGTGTCATCCCCAAGTTGTTCATCTGTTTCTGAGAAGAGGGCCGGGGAAGGACACTGCTTAGTCATTTAAAAATGTCACGGTTCCCTCAGCTGCCTTATCTGGGAAGGTCTCTGCCCCTTGGCTGTGGGGAGGGGTGGGGAGTGTTTTGAAACTTTGGGGGAAGTGATGCTCATGGTGAGTGTGCTGATAAAAATCCACTGCTCACCAAGTAAAGCTGGGAAGCCAGAATAGAAGTTAGGAGCAGAGGAAAAATGGGATGGAGACTTGGACTGGGAACGATGCAGGAGCTTGCTTTATGGCAGTGGTGTTGATGAAAGGGTTTGTCCCAGGTGTGACAGACTGTCCAAGCATCCTAGCTCTCTTTTGCTGTCACCTGGCCACAAGAGAACTCGGTGACCTGCTGGTGTTGGGCCTCACAGGAGAAAGCAGCTCTTGCTGTTTGCTCTGCCCTGTCCTGCATTTCCAGTCTGGAGAGAGTTAGAGCTGCTTGTAGTGGCTGCAGCAGTCACTGGTCAGCAGAGCTGATCCCTGGGAAGGGACCATCAGCCCCCTGGAGAACTGGCGCTGTCCATGTGCCTTTGAGGAGCCTTCAGAAGGAGAGGGGCTGAGGCTGACTGTGGACTGGCAGAGATGTTTTGGTGAGAGCTGGGGGGAAGCTCCATTGTCAAGCTGAAGTGCTTCTGTGTAAGCTTCCTGATTTCTTGGAAGTCAGGAAACGCCATGACCAAAATTGCCTTAGTTTTTACTTCAGGCCTCTGGTATATCTGCACTACAGTGTGCTCTTCATGGTCACAGGCTGTGTTTTCCAGGAGCAGTGCATGGGTGAGAGATGCTCACTAGCTAATTTTGTTTATCCCACTGTGTACTCTTGTGTCCCTGCTCACCAAGACCAAACTATTCATTTCCCACAGGCTTCTCTGGGCTACTTATTGCTATGACATCCAAGCACTTCACAAACGTTAATTTAATTTTGCAGCCTCCTTAAGGGAGGGAAGGTGTCAGCCTTGTCCAGCATGGATTAAAGATAATTTCTTAATAGAATCGTAATTTTGTTTCCTTTAAGCAGCCATTTATTTGTGTTGTGGTTTTTTCAATGTAAAAATAGTAACAGTGTTGGCTGCCAGTGTGCCTGACCTCTGAACCAGGAGTGGGGTACTTGTCTGAGCCCAGAGCCAGCTCTGGCAGCCACAGGCTGGCCCATGGGTGTGGGGGAAATATCTCCTGCAGTTCAGCCTATTTCAGTTAATTTTTAACTAAGAAATGGGTCGAAAACGAAAAAAAAACCAAACCCATGAAATGCTTTTGTAAACTGTTGGGTTGTGAGATCGATGGGCTGAGCGCTTTTTAGGGGCATGTTTTGGACCCCTGCAGCTCTGGGTGGAGAGAACTCGGTGACCTGCTGGTGTTGGACCTCACAGGAGAAAGCAGCTCTTGCTGTTTGCTCTGCCCTGTCCTGCATTTCCAGTCTGGGGAGAGTTAGAGAGTTAGAGAGGAGAGTTAGAGAGGAGCAGGATGCTACCTGTGCTGTGAGAGGACAGAGGGCTTCTGCTCAGCTCTGAAGTGGTCTCCAGCACAAGAGGGTTGTGGACTGGGGCTCTTGAGAGAGGAGCATGTCCCCAGCAGAGAACAAGATGACCAAGCCTTGGAGAGGGATGGATTTCCAGTACTTGATTTTCCTACATGGATGTTGGTTTAATGTGAATCCATATGTTCACAGGGAAGGGATCTGACTCCATGACACTCTAGCCAGCAGGGCTGGCACAGTCAAAAAGTGCAAGATACTTTCTGTGTTCCCTGGAAGACTTCAGCAGTCGATATTTAAGTTGCAGCACACACAGCTTTCCTGGAGCAGGCAGTTTCCTCTTTGTTCTAATAACATCAAGCACAGAAAATGCCTGGTTGCTGCTCCTCTTCCAGGAACATTTGCTGTCCAGACCATGGCAGAAGGAGGAGCACAGGTCTTTGGATGTAAAAGATTGCTGCAGCTTGGACAGCTCTTTCTCCCAGGCTACAGGTGGGCACACAGTTCTCTAGGCAGGGTTGGGTTTATTTGCCCTAATGTTTCATGCCTTAAATTGGTCTCAGCCAAACCTTGTTCTTTAGAGTCCTGTAGGGAGAGAAGGAAACACCTCTTGTGATCATTTAATTGTTGCCTTCTTAGAAACTTAAGTTAGGATGTGACAATTTGTCTGGAGGAGCCTGGTTCCTCCTGGCACTGGGAGAACCAAGGTGAGTGCTGTTACAGCAGCTTGTGTAGGAGTCAAAATATTCACCCACCCCCCCTCTTTTAGTGTTCTCCCTTCCACGTGAACTCTTCTCTTTGGTCTGTGGCAAAATCCATCACAAACCTGTTTTCTCTTACAAAGTGCTCTCCCCACTGAAGACACTTTGTCCTCTGGGATTTCAGGCAGAGCTACATGGATGGAAGTGCTCGGGACTCTGTTTGATGCATTGTGTATTTCCAGACAGCATTACCAAGGGTGACACTGTGACTGTTCCTACAGCCATCAGCCCTTCTGCACAGCTCCTGGCCTTCTCCCTGGCTGCAGCCCTTTGCCCACAGAGGGAGGTGGGCACGTGGCTCAGTCTGTACTGGGGCACCTGAGCCCACTCCTGCCCATTTTTGCTTTCCCAGCTTACCAGCAAAAATATTTCCTGTCCATGACCACCTTGTTTTGTGTGTTCTGCTGTAGCAAAACCCTCTCGTTTCTCTCTTCAGTTCATTAACCACTTATAAAGTGTTTAAAGCTTTAACCTGTTGTTAATTTTGTCCCCTCTGAGTGGGGCTGAAGAGAAACACCACTTCCACAGCCCAGAGGCTCCTGTCTGGGGCCATCTGCCCATGCTGTGAGCCAGCTTTGGTTTCCCATCTCTGTTGGCCATCACTGCCCATCATCTGGGCACAGCTCTGGGGTGGGGTGGTTGGGTCCTGAGCAGCCCAGGCCCCTGCAGGAATGTCCCAGGCTGGCAGCTCAGGCAGCAGCTCTTTAGTCCCAGCAAAGGTCAGTCCATATTCCAGAGGAAGGATGTATTTTTTCCACACATTGTGTAAATACCAGGGAGAGGAACCAAGGGGTTACAGGTCTCTGCTCTGAGAGTGGGCACGAACTGCTGCTGCCAAGGCCAAGGCTCTGGCTTTGCCAAAACTGCTGGGATGTTGGAAGTCAACATATCCTGGTGGTGAAAGCTAATGAGTGTAATGCAGCACTTGTTCATAATGCTTCTCTCAGTGTTTAATGCCTTTGCTAAAGCAAAACTCATTTAAGACAACTCACTAATTCCAAAAACAGATTTCTCAGGTGAACCAGGCATTACTGGAGGAGTCCAACCACACCGTTTGTTCCCATATTTCTGTCCTTGCAAGCAAGTCTTGTGATGGAATTCCAAGAAAATTCTGCTTCCATGTCTTCAGGGCTGGTGTTTTCCAGCACTGTGTGTGTTAACAGCTTTATTTAAAAATGGCAGCTTTAGTGATCCCTGCATGTCCCTTTGCCTCCTCAAAACAGCTCCTCCTTCCAAGGGTGCAGCTGTGCTGTGCAGAAGCCTGACAGTTTTTTGCTCCTACTGTTTTCCTTTGGGTTTATTGTGCAATTTGGATTAAAGATGCTTCCTTTTCAGTGATTGCCAATACTTTTGGTTCATTTAAACTGGATATTTTATGTAGTGGATTTTTTTTTTTTTTGTCTCTTAAGGAAAGTGCAACTTCCAAACACAATGTCACCTGCAACAAAATGTGTTTTAAATCCTCTGAGGTGTTTGCTTGGCTGTGTGGGTCACTCTGGAGCAGGGGACACCTCCCATGGGTCTGCCACGTGCAGTCCTGCTCCATCTCCTGAGTCTCCTGCACCTCTGTGGGTGTGGGAGTTGCTGTGGGAACGTCCCCAGTGCATGCAAAGGGAGGTCTGCAGGCAGGATTTGTGATGTTACTCCTGTTTATGTGGTTAGGGAGAGAAGTTTTGGCTCGGGCACAGTGCCCAGTGCAGCTCTCGCTGCCCCCCCTCCAGTTCAGAGAACTGAGCTGTGATGTAAGCTCTCCCCCACCCTTCCTCCAGCCTTATCTTCCTCACAGACAGACTTTTCCCTTTGCTTTCCTCGAACTCTCGTGCTGGACTCACTGCACTTGTTGTCCCATCTGTGCTCCTCTGCCCTTCCCCAGCCCAGCTCTCTCCTTGCTCAGTGCAAGCCTCTGTTAGACCCCTGGATCTGGTGAAAAACAAACCCCTCTTGGTTCCAGCTGACTCCCACTCCTCTAATCTTTTCCTTTCTCTCTTTGCTTGAGTTTGCTGTCTGGAGATGCTCCTCTCAGATCCAGCACAAGATCCCCTTGGCACTGCTCTGCAAACTGCAGTGGCCTCTTTGGGGCCGAAATGGGAACTTCATCCACCTGCTTTTGGCACTTACCAGCACTAGTGTCTTCCTTGTGTGTCCATCTTCACCACTTTGTCCAGCCCTGTCTGTGCTGTGATGATCCAGAGGACCAGTGGGTGCAGTGCTGTGGTCCTGTGTTTGCACAGGTCGTGGTGTGACATCTCCCCTGGTCACACTGACCATGGAAGCACCTGCTGCTCTGTAGGAAAAGTGTCCCAGTGACCTGTGGTGCTGCTTGGATAGATTCCTCTCCTGTCCACCACTTCTAGTGCTCCTGCAGCTCTTGCTGTCCTTGTGCCCTGTGCTTCCCAGCAGCTGGGGCCGGCTGGGGGCACTGGGAAGGTTTTCATGCCTGTACAAGGAGAGATTTGGCTTGTGGAGGTTTGCAGAGCATCCATGGCAGGTGGCTGGGGAAAGGGGGGTGAGGAGGGGCACTTTGCAGCATTTAACTGCCCTGCTTGCAGGGCTGGAGGCATTTCTGAATTTTGCCTTTCTGAACTCTGGGTACTCTGTCAGAAAACATTCTTTCCCATCTTGGTAAAGGAAATAGGACCATCCTGCTGGGACTACCTGTGGAGCTTGGTGGCCTGCAAGGAGGTTTGGTGCAGGCCTAGAGAAGGAATGTGACAGTCTCTCGTCTGAAGCTGTATTTTTTGGCTCAGCATGTTTCTCAGGGCAAGGACAGGGCTAATAGTGCTGCTGTGAGTCGAGGTCATTTGTTTTTTTCTGGCCTGTATAGCCAGGCACCAGCTCAGCAGCAGAAGGAAAACCAACAGGCACCTGAGCAGCCACAGGGTAACTGTTTGGTGGGCAGAAAGGACGTGGGATGTTTTGTCATGCATCCAAATTCTCATGTCTTGCTGTGGCTTGCATCATACCTTCCCTGTGAAGCACTGGGGGACTCTGTGGCAGGGTCAGCTGGTGAGGTAGGCAGGTCATGCTGGTCCTGACTGGTGCTCACCAGAGCAAGGCTGGGAGAGACCTGAGCACGTGCTGGCTGAGACTCCTGGTCCCTGTGGTCCCACAGGAGTGCTGCAGGCAGTGTGGTGTGAGGCAGGGGCTGACAGCTCATGGCCATGGACATTTAGCCACAGGAGGTAAGTCAGCTGTAAAAATCAGTGGAAGCTAATTTTTAAAACACCCTTTTATAACCCCCCAGAGAGACTGCAGGGTGCTGAGTGCTGCTGGGAGAGTCCCTCCTCCATCCATTCCCACAGGTCCCAAGGGGCAGAATGCAGCCCTGCCCCAAGACATGCAGGTGCTGAGATGGACTGGCTGGGAGACTGCTCTGATATGCTTTGAGCTCTGCTCTTGTCTTCAGAGGAGCTGATTATGTCCTGGTGCTTTTTTCTGCCTCCCATCACTGGGCTCACCCAAAGTTCATGGGCACTGCAGCACCCACAGGTCAGCTTCTCATCATCACATAGCCCTGCTGTGGCTCCCAGAAATGAGCTCCCTTACACAACTCTGCTGATCCCACCATCTGGGAAAGCCTCAGGGTCATGCTAGAGGACAAAGAAATACAGTTGTACCCAGAATAACTTCTCGTCACCCAAGTAGAGAGAATTTGTTTCCAGCAGGCTCTGGAACCCAGCTCGTAGCCCAGGTGGGCAGCAAGCAGCCAGCTCTGCCTCCTTCCCTTCAGTCTCAGACATGATTGCAGCATGGAAACTGCTGGAAGAAGACCAAGTTGTGCTTTTGTTGCCTTCCCATGTTTACTTGATAGTTTTCCCTACAAAAATTGTTTAATCTGCCTGACCACTTTATGGATTGTTTGCAAGCTTTATTTGAAGTCCTGTGTGCACTAATGTGCTCCTGTGCCAGAAACTTTGTGCCCTTAGGGTGGCTTATTGCGCTCTTTTTTTTTTTTTTTTTATTGGGTCAGTGCATATTGGCAAAGTAAATCAACTACTACAAAAGGAAATTAATTTGCTTCCTGCCTTTACATATTTGGCTCCCATCTTGGGGAGGAGGAAGGAGTTTCAAGGGTCACAAGGAATATAAATAGAATTAAGATGCAGTAAAATACCTATCTGCCTTCAGTCCCTGAGCTTCTTACTGTACAAGGGTCAAAAGTGCCCCCGGATGTCCTGTTCCAGGGGACGAGGTGCTCTGGGCTTGCTGCTGGAGGGACATTTGTCCAGTCAGGGTGATTTGGTGTTCACCCAGTGCTGGGTCACTGGGCAGCTCTGTCTTGGTTGGAGTGGGGAGAGCTGGGCATGTGGCCAGGTTCAGCTGCTGGGGCTGCCAAGGACGTGCCATGAGCTGCTGTCCCCCCTCTCTGCTCGGGGCTGCTCAGGCTGTGTGTCCTTATCATCCCCACACAGCTCGTGGCACTAATCTCCTCTGCAGAGCCATGAGAGGGGGACCTGCAGGTCTGTGTCCCTTCTCCCAGCTCCTGTCCAAACCTGTTCTGCCTGCTCTGAAGGCTCTCTGGTGGAGAAGGACCTGGGAGTGCTGCTTTTGACAATGGCTAGACAGGAGGCAGGTGTGCCCAAGAATGTCAGTGGCACTTGGCTTGTACCAGCAGTAGTGTGTCCAGCAGGACCAGGGCAGTGACTGTCCTCCTTTGCTGGCACTGCTGAGGCCCCACCTCAAATCCTGGGGTCAGTTTTTGGCCCCTCACAACAAGAAGGATGTTGAGTGTATCCAGAGAAGGGAACGGAGCTGGGGAAGGGTCTGGAGC
>NW_016690633.1:26217-34586 GCF_001604755.1 Lepidothrix coronata
CTCTGAAGGCTCTCTGGTGGAGAAGGACCCAGAGTGCTGCTTTTGACAGTGGCTGAACAGGAGGCAGGTGTGCCCGAGAATGTGAGTGGCACTTGGCTTGTACCAGCAATAGTGTGGCCAGCAGGACCAGGCTAGTGACTGTCCTCCTTTGCTGGCACTGCTGAGGCCCCACCTCAAATCCTGGGGTCAGTTTTTGGCCCCTCACAACAAGAAGGACGTTGAGTGTATCCAGAGAAGGGAACAGAGCAGGGGAAGGGTCTGGAGCACCAGGAGCAGCTGAGGGAGCTGGGTGAGGGTCAACCCGGAAGAAAAGAAGCCCAAGGAAGAACCTCCCGCCCCCCAAAAACCCCCGGCAAAAAGGTGGAGCCAGGGTGGAGCTCTGCTCCCAGGTAACAAGTGACAGAATGAAAGGAAAAGGCCTCAAGTTGGACTTGGGGGGAGGGGGGCAGGTTTAAGTTGGATATTAGGAAAAATGTCTTCACTGAAAGGGTTGTCAGGTATTGGAAGTGGCTGCCAGGACAGTGGTGAAATCACCATCCCTGGAAGTGCTCAGAAAACATGTGGATGTGGCACTTGGGGACATGGGTTAGTGGTGAACATGGTGGTGCTGGGTTGATGGTTGGACTTGATGATCCTGGAGGTCTTTTCCAAGGTTAATGATTCTGTGATTCTAAGACATTTCCTTCTGGCTGTCTGGCCATGACGTTGTGCTCAGAATGGCTTTAAAATCAATGGCAGTTTATTGTTTGTTACCACAGGAGCATTCAGGTGCTTCAGGTGACATCTCCAAAATATCATGCTTATCAGTCCTCCCAGGTGACATTCCTGGCCAGGCTCATTCCTGTCACTGCAGCATCCTCTCCTCTGCTCAGGTCCAGCTCAGTGTCCTGTCCCAGGTGCTGCAGAACGTGCTGCTACCGTGGCTCTGACCAGCCCAGCCACCTCCCTGCTCCTTGCCCGGGTTTGCCATCTCCCCCATTGTGCTTCTCCTCCCATCCTTCCCCCTCTGCTCTGTCTCTCTGAACATCCCTGCTGGAGTTAAATCTGCACTCCCCTGTGCCCCCTCCCCTGCTCCCCTCTGAGCTCATGCTCTCTGTGTGTCTCTGGCCAGCCCTGTCCTCAGGTTACCTGTGCTGAGATCTCCCTCATTCCTGGCATACCTGTCACCACCCCTTCTGTATTGCTGCTTCAGTGGTGGTTTCCCTGCAGGAAAGGAGCTTTGTGTGCAGAGTTCTCCGATGGGTCCCTTCCCAAGCTGTCTGTTCCAAAGTGAGGACCCCACTTCAATCTATACTGATAGTCCCTTCCCTGCTCTCACTGTGCCTTTTCAGTAATGTTCTCCCATTTTTATTAAAAAAAAAAAAAAAGAAAACCCCTAATGAGGTAGTCATCCTTGTGCAGGGAAGGAGGAAGGATCCAGCAGCCCAGCACACACAGATCCCAGTAAAGCTGTGCAGTGACAATTTGGGATCAGTAGGAACCACAGCAGCTTGCTGTTCTAAAAAAAGGAAAGGCTGAAAATAACGTAATCCCAGAAAAATAGAACAATTGCTGTTGTTGAAGTCGAGTATCTACAATGAACCCAGGCTAGAAGCAAATTGGGATTCCTAGAAGAAGTGAATGTTTGGTGATTGCCAGCGAAACTCTAAAATGCCACAATTCTCCCAAGGAACTCAAGAGAAAGATTTGGGAGAGCTGCCCTTATAGCTTGGCCTGGCCTCAGACCCCAGTGCCCCTGGTTCCCATAGCCCCTACACGAGTTACAGAGTCATGGACCTTTTTCTGTTGAAGCACAGCCCAAGACCAGCCAAATCTCATAAACTCGGCTTTACTGAACCCACCTCCCCCTGCCTGCCCTCCCTGCCCCAGTGAAGAGCCCAGGAGCTTCCTTACCCACTACTGCCTTCCCCTGCACATATTCTTCAGTTGCATCCTCCCTGTCTCTTGCTGGTTGTTAAAAACAGGCTTGGCACTCTCTAGCTCCGTTTTTGAGAAGGTTCATGGGAGTTAAGCACCTGTACCGGGTGCCCAGTGCACCGCGGTTCCTCTCGCCTGCCGTGTGCTGACTGACACCCTTCTCCTGCCGTGTGCTGACTGACACCCTTCTCCTGCCGTGTGCTGACTGACACTCTTCTCCCGCCCTCCCCGCAGTGGCTGAAGGACCCCGGGCCCCGCAATGAGAAGAGGACCCTGTTCTGTGACATGGTGTGTTTCCTGTTCATCACCCCGCTGGCGGCGATCTCGGGCTGGCTGTGCCTGCGCGGGGCCCAGGACCACCTGCAGTTCAACAGCCGCCTGGAGGCCATCGGACTCATAGCACTCACTATTGCACTTTTCACAATCTACGTCCTCTGGACGCTGGTAAGTGCCGGCTGCCTGCCGGGGCCCTGCTCCTGCTCCAGCAGGACCTGGCAGCGCTGGCTCACAGCCCTCCAGCTCTGCCTCCCCACGGGAGGAAACCTTGGGCTCTTCCTCTTGAATTGTCTTCCCGTGGGAGCTGCTCGAGCTGTTGCTGAGGATGAGAAACCACTTCCTGACCGCCTGCTTTCCAGACTGGCACGGGAGCCGTGTTCCCGGGGTGTCATGTACCTGGCACAGATGTGCCTGAGCGGGGCTGGAGCTGGGGCTGGGTGGGAAGGGCTGGGGCTGGGGCAGGCAGTGCCCCATCTGGGGTGTCTGCTCTTATTTTCGAGAAGAAACACAAACTTGGTACCTGGGTAGTTCAGGGGAAAAGTAAAATCTGGAACGTGTTTGGCCCCTAAATCATCTGCCATCATGTCCCTCTGTGCTGCCCAGCACACACTGGCCATGCCCAGAGGGGGTGCAGACTGGCCTTGGGGGTGTCTGGCCCACAGCTAAACAAATTCCTACACAACCCTTTTAAGGTGTCAGTGAGACAGAAGGTGTGTGCAAGGAACACTCTGGCCCTGGGGAAGCCTCTGGCTTCTCTCATGCTGGGTTTTGGAGTTGAGCCCCAGACCAAGGCTGGGTAGCCAGCCTGCCCTGGCCCACTGCTGCTGCCTGGGGGGCACTGGGGGTTCCTGGGAACCTGCGCTTGAGCCTGTCTGGGGATTGAACTGATTCCTGCTGGGAAAGAGCTTCCTGCAGAGGCCTGTCTTGGCATCCCTGGATGTGCTGAATTAGGGGGCCAGGAGCTTGCAGCTGGCAGGGAGTTGAGGAGAGCAGGACAGCAGATGTGGGTTTGCTGTGGTACCTGTGAGCAGTGGTACCTGTCAGTGCTGCCAGCAGAGCCCAGCAGGGCTGGGGCAGCTCCTGCCCAGCCCCTCCCCAGGGCCTGGGGCTGCTCTCCAGGGACTCCTAGGCCAGGGAATTCCCTCTGTTTCCCATTCCCCTTTTTTTTATTCTGTTGCTGGCTGGATTTCTGGGTTTGGATCTTCGTTTTGGCTCTCCTATTCCAAGCCCTGTGTGTGCTCATGCCCTGTCGCTGCCCTTTTCCAGCTGCTTGCTGGGAAGCACCATTTGGGGAAGGGAAGGGGTGCAGTTGCTGCAGGAGGAAGAGTGGGACCCCAAAAAAGCTGGCACTTCTGTGGGCAGTAGAAATGCCCCAACACATTTCCCTGCCATCTCATGCTACAGTTTCTCAGAGTAACCCCTTCCCCTCTGGCAGGACATTCCTCTCCTCCACAGGCTGGGGAGCCAGGGCAGGCTGAGCTGGTGCTGCAGCAGCCCCTGCTCTGGGGGGGCCTGCAGAGTTTCTGGGGGCAAAGCTGGAGCCATGGAGGAAAATCTCCATGCTGCAAGTTCCTGCATGAGGCTTCTTTTTGTAGAAAGCCAAGGTAAAACTGGAACCCTTAAGAGGAAGTGTTTCTGTCTTCCCAGAACTGATCTGGAGAAGCTGGAAACGTGGGGGAAATGGAAAAATGTTTGGTTTGGGATTTTTTTCGTGGTTTTTTTTTTTTTTGTGTGTTTAAAATAACGAGTCCTGACTAAAATGTCTCTAATTCTGCAGTGCTTCACATTTCCTTGAGCAGAGAAGGACTTTAAGAGAAGCCCCTTTATTCACATTTACCACGTTCTACCCCAGGCTGTGCAGCACAAGAGGCCAAAATGTGGGTGGGGGGTGATGGCTCTAATGGGAGGGAGGGTTGTGGGAGAGGCTGTGGCCAAGGCTGCAGCTCCCTCCTGTGGAGCAGGAGCCTTCCTTGAGGTTTCCACCATTAGCTCCCCACTCCCATGCTGTCTCTGAAGACTGGGAGATGTGTTTGGCAGCAAACAACCTCACTGCCACAGCACCTCTGCAGCAGGAACGAGGGGAGGGCACAGATCAAGCAGCTCAGTTGCCTCAGACGTGAATAGAATTAATTGGAATACTGACTTTTCCGTGTCAGATGTACTTCCTGGTACTTCCTACTTGCCAGCTAAATGCTTCCTGTAATTTTACCAAGTATGAAAGCCTGATTTGGATGAGTGGCTGACTGGATTCGGTGTTTAAGCTGAGCTTGAAGCTCCCCTCGCAGGCCTGTTCCAAAACTGCAGGGCCGTTCCGAAACTGCAGGGCCAGCTCCTGCCTCTGCCGGGCTGCTCCGGGTCCCTCCAGCCTTTGCATCCTGCCCTTTCTCCCTCCTGGGGGACAAGTCTTCCAGGCCACAGCAGGAAAAATGAGTCCAGTTGGTGTCCTGTTGTTGCAGACAGAAGAGAGAAGGTTTTTGGGAAGGGTGAAGGAGGTTCACTGGGCTCTGTGAGATGGGAGGAGGCTGGTTGGATTCGGATGCTTGTTTTGGCCACTCAGGGTGCTCCCTGCAGCCTGGGGCTGGGTGAGGGGGTGAGTTTTGGCTCCTCCCCGCCGCGTTTCATCAGCGTGGACCCAAACCCAGCTGAGCAAACCCCGTCCTGCTGTGCCAGTGCTGCCCAGAGAGCCCCTTTGGCTGTGCCACGCTCAGCCTGTTCTCAGCAGGAAGGGGTTGATTCCCCATCAGAGGCTGGGGCCATGCAGTGCCCCAAACTGTGTCGGGGTCAGGGCTGTGTCCCTTGCCTTGGGATAAGGACACACGGAGGCAGAGGGGTGAGGGCGTCTCACCACCAGGGGACAGGGGCTCGGTGACAGACGCTGCGTTCTCGCCCGCCAGGTTTCGTTCCGCTACCACTGCCAGCTGTACTCGGAGTGGCGAAGGACCAACCAGAAAGTCCGCCTGATGATCCCAGCCTCGAGGAGCCCTCACCCCGTGCCCCACTCCCTCCTCTCCGCCAAGCTCATGAAGAAAACCGCGGATGAGACGACCGTCTGAGCCGTCCCGTGGCCACCAACTGGGGCCAGCCCAGGGCGAGGAGGGCTGTGTGTCCTCACGTGCCCAGGGCAGCTCTGGGGGCACCAGGAAACAATCATCCCACACAAGGGGACTCTGCGGTCAGCACCTGCTTCAGACTTTGACAAACAGACAAATAATCAATGTCTGTGTGTGAAATGGCCCAAAAGAGCCCAGTGGCTGAAAATGCCTCTCTGCAGGGACATTTTCCCATAACTAAATACCATACGTGGAAAATATCTCCCCCTCTCTCTCTATATATATATCTATATATAATATTATTTTTTAATGGCCATGCATATTGTGTTTCAGTCCTTTTGTGTAGATGTTCTAAGCTTCAGGATAGAAGCCGGCAGCCTGATCTCATTCAGAGGTTAAATCAATGCCTTTTCTCCAAATGAGCATATAAAAAACACTTTTCATCATCCGTTCTTGAAAGGCCCCTTCTCCTTTGCACTAAATTGGTTTTGATAATACTGCAGCAGCCTTCCCGTTACTCTTTGGTCTCTTTCATGGTGTTCTGTCCTTTCTAGAAAGTTGAGTGTTTTTAATAATTATTATAATCCCAGAAGGAGTAAAATGACGTGATGCTGAATGGAGACATTTTGTATTGTAAAGTGCTGTAATTTTGAGATATAAGTTTCAAAAAGAGAGATCTTTTCCAGTGCAGATGTGATCTCACAAGATGCTTTCCTTGCCTATCCTGGCTCACCCCCAGGACTCGGATGCTCTTGGTGTGTCTGGCAAAGGCAGATGGAGGATCCAAGAGTGGAGAGTCATGGCTTGTATTAGCTAAACCCACCATTGCCTTTTGGTTTTAAACGATCGAGAAAGGAGCTTTCCTGACCCCAGAAGGTTGAAGTTTCTGTTTGCTGATGTCCTTTCGCCATCCTGAGGCTGGACCTCCCATAGCATCAGTTCCACACGTACCTTAGGGGACAGGCCATGCCCTGCGGCGCTGGCAGGACGCAGGTGCTCTTGGCTGTCTCTGCGCTTTATTTGCACATTCCAGAGGAGCTGCTGGGATTGAGCTCATCCCTGACAGCGCTGCCTGCCTGTTGTGTCCTCTAGTGAAACCCTCCCAGTTCGCTGGTTCCCAGAGAACAGGTTTGGGTCCCTTCTTTTGTGGGGCTGGTGTTCCTCCTCCTCCTCCTTTCCTCTTTTTTCACCTGCATTTCCAGCACATCCAGCTGTCGAAACCCTCTGTCTCAGAGTGCCCCGTCTGCCAAGGGTCTCGCTGGTTTGGCTTTGGTCCTTGCCTCTCTGCCACCCTCCCACCCTGCCATGTGGTGCCCGTGCCTGGTGCTGAGCCTCCCGTGTGGCACAGGCTGTGAGGACGCCGGCGGTGCCGCTGCCCTGCCCGGTGCTCCAGAGGTGTGTGCTCGGCTGGAGCCTGGGCTCTGCTCCCGTCATGGTGAGGGCAGAGAGCAGGGAGGAGGCAGGCTCCAAGGTGCCCATGTGTGGGTGGTGATGTGTGTGACACACTGTGTCCCTCTGCCCCTTTGCTGAACCCAGGTGGATCGGTCCAATGCCCTGCTAGACCGAGACCTGTCGTTTCTTGGATTCAAAGCACCCCACGTTCTTCCTCCTCCTCCTCTTCCTCCTCCTCTCTAGCTGCAAAGCAGGATGCTTTTCCTTATGTGTCCCATGACCCTGGGCTGGAAGTTTCTGGTGGCATGAGTAGCAGGGGCTACAGTGTCCTGTCTCTCCCAAGAGGATTGCTCCAGCCCTGGGTCCTGGGTTCTGTCGACTCTCCTCCATCTTCTGTGCCAGGGTTCTCGTGCAACTCAGGGATACCTCGGCACATCTTTCAGCAGCCTCTCTGTGCCCAGTGGCAAGTCCCTGTGGGCTGCTCCAAACTGGTCTCTGTTCTGAGCATGAGGGGCTCATGTGACCACGGGGTGAATGTCCTCTGCCGCAGCAAGGCTGTGCATCTCTGCTCCCTTCTCTTGACCTGTCCCTTCCCTTCTGCCACATACCCATGGGCACCTTCCCTTTTCCCAGTCATGCAGGGATGACTCTGGCCCCGGTGCTCCTGGAGGAGGGGCTGCTGCAGCCCAGCTCCAGTCCCAGTCCCTGCTCCAGTCCCATCCTGTTCCCACCCAGGCACTCCCCGCTCCTCACACCCTTCCATGGCAGCGGGCACTGCACCACTGCCCTGTGCCTTGTCCTGGGTGCCCCTTTCTTCAGGCCCTTCCCAACAACCCCCTTGTCACCAGGACATTCTCAGTGGAGAAAAAGGGGGGAGTGGTTTCACCTTCCCATCCCTGGCTGCCTCCCAGCAGCTTGGCCTTGCAGTGCACCAAGTTCTGGCTGGTGACAAGGGATGTGCACTCCCACACCACGTTCCCCAGGTAAGGACTTAATGGAGCCAGTGTTCCAGTTAGGAGACCCACTGTTGATCCTAATATGCAACTGTGAAAGCCAGAAGCCCCTGGCTGGGGCAGTGGGGGCCCGGCCCTGTGCTGTAGGGCAGCCATGGCTGCACTCAGCTTCCTTGACTTTATTGTCGTTGCCAATAATTGGAGTTGTTGCATGTGCCCCTGCAAAACCCAACAGCCACTCTTTAAGTCTTTTCCTCCTTCCTAGAGGAGATGTTCAGCTTGTGGATGTGGGAAATCAGTGTCTGACCCACCACGTTCCAGTGTCATGGGGAAACGGGCTGTGCAATTATGTAAATAAAAGTGAGACAAACTTTGGGCTGTTGTGTTGTTACTGGGGGGGCTGAGCCTGCAGAGCCCAGCTGACCCCTGAGAGCTGGCAGGGCTGCCCAGGGCAGCTTCCCTGACCTGCCCCAGGAGCCCCAGCTGAAGGTTTCTGGGCAGTTTCTCTGGCAGTGCACAGAAGCCTCCCGGGTGTGGGCCAAGCAAGGTGATGTTGTTTGAATGAAGCAAAGAGTCCTTTGGCCCTTGGACGGGCCGGGGGGTGTGTGGGGCTGTACAGAGTGATCCTGATGCTCCCTGAGATGCTGCCCTGCAGAGGCTCCTGGTGCTGCCCCCGGGAGTTGCCCGACCTGAGCCTGCCCGTGGCCCTCTGGCCCAGCCCCTCACTCCAGGCTGGTGGGAGATGCTGGACGTGTCTGCCAGCCCAGGCTCTCACCCGAGC
>NW_016690633.1:34944-38684 GCF_001604755.1 Lepidothrix coronata
AAGCTGTGTCTGAGCTGTGTCCAAGCTGTGTCTGAGCTGTGTCCAAGCTGTGTTTGAGCTGTGTCTCAGCTGTGACATGCAAGAGCTGCTGCAGCTGCAGGGCAGGGTCCTGGCTCTGGCAGCTCACACTACCAGCTGGCTCTGAGAGCCATCCAGTGCCAGCACCGTGGCAGGGCCTGCAGGGCAGTGTGGGGCAGGATACCTGTCCAGGGCTGGACATGGAACCTCGGGGCACAGACCTGGGCAGCCACCATTCCCTGTTCCATGGGGTGAGGAGGAGCCCCAACATCCTCTGCAGCCCCAGCCCTGCCCTCAGCCCCTGGCCCTGGACATGTGTTTCAAAGCCTGGTCACACCACTCTTGCAGAGCAGGGTGGAAATTGTGAAGCTGCACATTACAAGTGCCCCTCAAAACACTGCAAAAACAATGCTGGGTGCATTTCCAAGGCCCTGGACAAGGCTTCAGCCTTGGCCCAGACCTTGGATGAGTTTCCTGGCCAAGCTGGCAAATCAAGGGGCTTCTGGGCTTGTTTATGTTAAAAGAAAAAAAAGGTTTAAAAGAAGAAAGTGCTGTCGTTCTGGAAGAAGGCTCACCCAGTCCTTTAAAATAAAACTGCTGCCACCCAGAGGTCTGCCAGGGTGAGGGGAAGAAACCACACTGTAAAAGGAATAGAAATCCCAGAGAAAGGGCTCACTGGGTGAAAAGGAGACAGAGTTTAACGGGGAGGGCATTCAGTCCAGCTGCCTGGCTAAAGTACCAAATCCAAGTGTGCCCTTACAGCCCGTGTGGGTCCAGCCTTGCTTTTCAAGGACCATGGCATTCCTTAAGCTTTCCTACCTGTTGTGGCACTGGAATGCAGAGACCTGTAGCATAAGAGAGATGAATTTAAACTCCCCTGAGTCTTCACGGTGCAATACTAGAATAGTAGATTTCTAATACTAGAATAGAATGATTTCATGTAGTATTGCACCAATACTATACAATTTTAATCAAAAAGCTGCAGTTATGCAACTCAGCTCCCAAAGAGTTGATTTTTTTTGTATATATTTAATTTTCAGGGGGTACAGCAAACAGGAACCCATTAAACCTTTTCTCCCCCTTCAAACCACAAAATTCCAGTGAAGAGGATCCAGGGCACCAATCTGTTGGAAAATCCAGCTTTCCTGAGCTGGCTTTCAGAAAGGAATTTCTTCTTGATTGAAGTAGGTGTCCCTCAATGTACAGCACAACTCCTTTGGGGTGTTTCCCAGGACAAGGGATAGAACCAAAGCTTACAAATCTTCTGCCATCTCCATCTCCAAACCTTCTGCCATGAAATCCTGTTGTGGTGAAACCCCAGCTGACAACTAAACATCACACAGTGACTCGGTCACACACACCCCCAAAAGTGGGATGGGGGGAAAAAAAGAAAAAAAAAAACTTGTGGGTTGACATAAGAACAGTTTAATATTTGAAACAATGTAAAACATAATAATACTAATGACAATAGTAATCACAATCAAAAAAATAAAACCCAAGAGGAGCAAGCCATGTCCAGTACAATTGCTCACCACCCAGTGACCTGTGCCCAGCCTGTGCCCCTTGTCACCTGCCCATGGAGGGTAGGAAGTGCCCTGCTGTGAGCAGAGATCCATGGGTTTCCCCAGTCTTGGTCCTGCCACATTGGAAGAGGGTTAGAGCAGGGCTCTGGAGGAAGATAACTGGGCCTGACCCAGCACTGCAACTCTTTGCAGCTACTGGAGTAGATCACAGAGGCAAATTCTCTTGCCTGTGCCCAGGCGCCACCACAAAGATGACAACTGAGGTGGCACTAAGAGGGTCCAACCAGCAACGTGCCTGAAGAGGAATTCCAGGCTGGACCAAGGACAAGGTTCCCCTTCACTTACATTCACCTTCTCCTCTCCTAAGGGCAGGATTTAGCAGGATCCTGTGGGATGAGACCTCCCCAACTTTCCATGTCTGGTATGTCTCTGAATGTCCTTTCCTGCAAAATACCAGTTCTCCAGAGCAGATCTAGTGCTGTCCTGTGAGGAGCAGCTGAGGGCTCTGGACTTGTCTCCTTTGGAGAAAAGGAAACTTGTTGCTCTGCAGCTTCCTAAGAAGGGGACATGGAGAGGGAGGTGCTGAGCTCTGGAATCCAGGGACAGGACACCTGGGAATGGTTCAAAGCTGCTCCAGGGGAGGTTCCAACTAGACATGAGGGAGCATTTCTTTACCAAGAGGGTGGTCTGGAACAGTCTTCCTCGAGAGCTGGTCAGTGCCCCAGGCCTGTCAGTGTTTAAGAGGCAATTGGACAATGGCCTTAGTAACAAGCTTTACTTTTGGTCAGCCCTGCAGGGTTCAGGATGAGGTGATCATTATAGGTCCCTTCCAAGTGGAATATTCCCATCTAGTCTGTTCTATGTGAGGAAAAGGAGACCTTGATGGGGAGAGATCAGAGAACGGCAGATCTGTGGGAATTGCCTCTCCTGCGGACTCCAGACCCTGCTCAGCTTCGTGCCTGCCTTCCTGGGCTGCCCCCAGAGCTGCTCCCAGGGCCCTGCTGCAAGAAAAGTGCTTGGTGCATGTGCCAGTGACGAGTGGAGGGGAGGCAAGGAGAGGTTTGGATGTGTGGGGAAGATAAGTGTTATCATCAGCACCCAGCTATGCCTGAGGTTTTTTAACTTCGTATCAATAGAAAAAAGCCCGAGGCACTGCTCCAGCACCTTTTACTACCTGCTGTGTTTTCCATGGCCTTGGACAGAGCAGCTCTGCAGTGCCCTGGCACTCAGTGCCACCTGCCTGCCCTTGGCCCTCCTGGCACCAAGCTCCTCCAAGCTCCGAGCCTCGGTGCTCTCCCTGCAGTCCCAGCCGAGGGCTGGGTGGGATGAAGGAGGCTCTGTGGTGGCATCCACCTCCATGACCTGCCAGTCCTCTGCTTGGTGGCCAGAGGAACCATGTGGGGAGAAGCCAGCAGGACACAGAAGAACCCTACCAGTTCCCAGACCCACGGCGATGGTGTTTGCCTTGCCACTCTCTCCCCTGCCCCCCGTGCTCCCTCCATGTGTCAGGGGCACAGCTGGAGCCACGAGCCCGTCCCCACCCAGAGCCAGGGGTGCAGCCTCTCCCCAGGACACGAGGCCAGGCAGAAAGCAAAGATTGGGGCTTCGTTTTCAGCATCAGCAAATGCTACCTGCTTGTCCCTGAAGTCCAGGCAGACCTGGATGGCCCTGGGGAGGTGGGCAAGGTGCAGAGGGGTCCAGTCAGGGTCAGTAAATGCATGGTATTGTCCAAACCACTGCCCCACGGCCCAGATCCCCTCCTGGGGGGTAAAGTTCAGGACCCCCTTCCTCCTGACAGACTCCTGGGCCACCCCCACAGCCCACCAGTCCCCTGCCTCAGCCACCTCCACCTGCCAGCAGTGTCTCCCCTCAGCAAAGCCCTGCCTGCCCAGCACACACGGCTCCGTGTCGAACCGCTCGGGGGTGTTGGGCAGCGACGTCCACTCGTCCCCCCGTCCCACCCTTCGCTGGTCACCGGCCAGGATGAGGAAGGGGTTGGCAGTGTCTGGGTCCAGGGTCACGTCAGCTGGGGACAGAGAAGGAGAAGCTGCTCAGAACAGGCATCCCCACAGCAGGAGAAGGGACAGGGTGAGTTCTTTTCCCAGGGTGGGAAACCCCTTCCTGCTGGACTGCCCCAGCCTCAGTGCTGCCCCAGTCCTGTCCCTGCCCCAGGAGCTTGCACACATCCTGGCCAAGGAG
>NW_016690633.1:39590-41296 GCF_001604755.1 Lepidothrix coronata
AGTGCAGAGGGGCTGGATGGCCTGGAGAGCACAGCTGGGACTGGGAGTGTGTCTGGGGGACCAGCCCATGGAGCTTCTCCCTCCCCTCCTCTGGGCAATGGCCCCCCCTGCCCTGAAGCTTCCAGCCCACCTGTGACCTCATCTCACACTTGGATTTGGCTGCTCTTCCAGCTCCTGCAGTGCCCAGCCCTGTCTGCAGCACAGGCTCTGCCACAGGGCCCCTCCCTCCTGCAGCTGCAGGGGGGTGATAAAGCCCCTGAGCACTGCAGGAGCTGCTGTCCTTTGCTGTACACATCTGTGTCACTGGACCCATCCCTTGCTGCTGGGATGGGGTGATAAGTTTTCTGGTTTTCAGACAGCTCAGCTGGGATGAGGGGACCCCTCCAACACTCTTGGTGACAACCAAGTAACTCCTGCTCCAGCCAGAGCCCAGGAAGGAGCTCAGGGTCTCCAGGTACGTGGCATCTTTTGGGAAAGATGGAATGGAAATTGCCCTCTGCCATCTGCCAGAACCAGCTCTTGTTTCCATGTCCCGTTAGCAAAGTGGAACCAAGTCAGTGGCATAAAGGGGGGTGGGTGGGAGAGCAGAGCAGGGCCAGATCGTGTCTTGGCTGGGCCTTGGATTAGTGTTTGGACTCTTTTGCTTCCCTTGCTCCAAAGTCTTCTCCCACTCTCAGGGAGGTGCAGCCAATGAGTCCTGACTCGCTCAGGGTTTGTCCTTCTTGTCCTGCCCCTGTGTGTCTCTTTCTTAAGGCTGGATAAGAAAAGCCAGGGCTCCATAGGAAAACAACTGCCCCTTTCTGCTGGAATTTGAGCAGATGGTGCAGCTTGTCCTGTGCTTTCCCATGGGAAATTCCCACCACTTTTGATCCCAGTCATGTCCTTTGCCTATAAAGCACGAACCAAAGTCAGTCTGATGAGGGAAAATTGATTTCAACCTTGGGCATCCAAGTTTCTTCCCTCGACATTCCAGAGAGGGCTGAAATCAGCAATGAACCCCTTTCAAAATGAATTCATCCTGGTTGGTTGGTTGGTTGGTTTGATTGTTTTAAATTGCCTTGTTTGTCTTCCCTTTTGCCCTTTGCCTGTCCTTCCCCATCTCCAGGTGGTGCTCCAGGGAGGAGGATGCTCTGTGGTTCCCCCATCCACTGCTCTCTGCTGGCTTTTGTCGTTTCCACTTTAGTTTTGCAAGTTCCTCAGGGGCACTCAGGTAAGAATCCCCCTGTTCTTGCTGGATGCTGTGCCATGGCTTCCAGGTGGAGTATCTTCCTGGCTGCCAGTGTGGGTGTCCAGACCGTGCTGCAGGGTCCCTGTGCCAGCTGCCCTCAGCCCCTCGTCTGCCCCGGCACAGGGACGCTGCCAGCGCCATGGCCCGGCCCGGCAGCACCCCAACCACGCGCAGCAGCCGCTGCTGTGTCCCAGCTCAGCTGCCCCAGCAAACTCACACTTCTCTCTTCTTCCTACGGGGTCTCTCCCAGCTCCACTCACCGTCACTGGACCCCCCGGCCCCATCACCGTGGCCAAGGGCGAGGACGTGGTGCTGCCCTGCAGCTTCTCCCCGGGGCAGAATGCACAGGACACGGAGGTGACCTGGTTTCGGGAGCAGTTCTCGCCCTTTGTGCATCGCTACAAGTGGGGCCAGGACCAGTTTGGGGAGCAGATGGTTCAGTACCAAGGGCGCACTGAGCTTTGGAAGGATGGCCTTG
>NW_016690633.1:41565-42841 GCF_001604755.1 Lepidothrix coronata
CGTGGTGCTGCCCTGCAGCTTCTCCCCGGGGCAGAATGCACAGGACACGGAGGTGACCTGGTTTCGGGAGCAGTTCTCGCCCTTTGTGCATCGCTACAAGTTGGGCCAGGACCAGTTTGGGGAGCAGATGGTTCAGTACCAAGGGCGCACTGAGCTGGGGAAGGACGGCCTTGCCAAGGGCAGCGCGGACTTGAGGATCTTCCATGTCCAACTCTCTGACACAGGGAATTACACCTGCTTTGTTCGCCGTGGCTCAGATTACGACGAGGCTGTGGTGGAGCTCAAGGTTACAGGTCTGTAGTTTGTGTCCCTGGTACCTCTAATTTACCTGCTCATAGCGAATTCTCTGTCCTTCTGCCAGAAACAGTCCCACTAAGTCCCCTTGTTGAAAATACCAAGAATGTTTCATAGAGGTAAAACTGCCCACTGAGCAGCCATGAGGAGCTCATAAGATGCTTCCTCCTTCAAAATGTTCTTGGTATTGCTCCACCACAGCAGTACTTGTTTTTGAACTCTTGTTCTTTGGGAATGAACAAATCTTGGAGACTTTTTCTCCCTGGGGATGCGTTACCTTTCTCCTGGTGATGCTGCTCTGCACTGGAGTGTTGCTGTTGATGCACATGTCACCCTATTTGTGATCCCATGTAGCCTAAGGAAATCCGATATTTGGGTTTTTCCCAAAGGAAAAGCAAACATGATTTAACCAGAAAGAATTTGATTAAAAATCCATCTTCCCTTTAAAAATACTCCACAGTGCAGAGAATTTTCATCAGCATCAGACAAGTGTGAAATTGCCTAAAAGGTTTGATTTTTTTTTTAATGTCATTTTTTATCCATTTGTGGAGCAGAGTCATGAGGTGTTTTTCACCCTCAGCGCCAGTAAATGTAATGACCTTGTATGAAATAGAAATCATTTCCTTCGTATTGCTACTCACAAAGTAATCTCCCCTTTGGGGATTTAATTTTTCAGATCCCTTTCTACGAAGTATCTATCCTTGGATTATTGCCCTGGTTGCTGTGGTCCTGGTTGCTGTGGTCACTCTAATTAGTTTTGCAGTTTTTCTACTTAAAATTAAAGGTACCATCCTGGGTTTGGGGGCTGGGGAAGGGGTTGGGCAGCCATCCTACTCAGCCACCTCTAGTCCTGAGGGATGAGGGGGTTGAGAAACACCAGGATGGAACCAGAGTCTTGTCCTGGTGTCTCAGGCACATGTTTGGTGCCCGTGAACTTGAAAACCCAATGGCCTTAACTTCTGTCAGAGAAGAAAAGAAAGCT
>NW_016690633.1:43904-45188 GCF_001604755.1 Lepidothrix coronata
TGGAGCCCGTGCTCAGGTCTCCAGCAGCACGGTGCTGATCTCTGCCCACAGCGGGCTCAGGGAGGGTGGGTGAGACACCCAAAGTCTTGGGAAGACAGGTCCTGAGGAGCTCCTGGGCTGCAGCTTTTCCCTCATGAGCAATTTCAGCCTCCTCCCTACCCCAAGAAGTGGATCAGGGAAATGGCACCAACTTTGGGGGTGACGCTCTGATCTGCTTTTGTTTTCCAGGGAGGCAAGAGGCAGCTCTGCGTAAGTCTCACTGCCCTTCTCCTGGATGAAATCCTCTGTGAAAACTTCCAGGCCTTTTCGTTCCTTCTCTCAGTCTGTCCAAATGTTCTTTCTGGGCAGATATTTTCCTTCCTCCTCCCCTGACCCCATCATCAGGTGAAAATTCACCTTGAAAAATCCTAAGGACTTTTCCCCTGTGTGGCTGTTGATGCTTTTTGAGATTCCTTTTAATTTAAGAAGTGAAAAAGTGCTGAACACCTATTGTAATTTAGGGGCAAATTACAGAAACCCGAGCTATTGGGAAATTGCTCCTAAAAATGTAGATTCCTTGATTCCTAAGAATTTTTCAAAAACCAAACTTGCTTGAAGAGGTCCTGTATTTTTGTTTGCTTGTTTGTTGCTTGTAGAATTGCCAATAAATAGTCCTTTGGCTATTAAACAGAACCTTCTGCTAAAATGGTGCCACTGAAGGGGGGAAAATGATGGGGATACTAAATACAGGTCAGCTGTCCCTGCAATCAGAGCAAAACCAGAGCATCTCCCCTTTCCATCTCATTCTTTCCTCACCTGTGTGGTCCTTCAGCTGGGGTGGAGGTCGCAGGGAAGGGACTGTGCCACATAATAACTGGTGTGTGTTTGTGTTTGTTGTTCAGGAGAGCACAGTGCAGAAATCGGTGAGTGTCCTACTCTTCCTTACAAAGAACTATTTACAGAGTCTGTGTAGGGTGGGGGGATTCTTTGCTTTATTTATTTCACTTTTAAATTGTGAAGTGAACCAAAAAGTGTTGGAGCCCTGGGAGAAGGAGAGAGTGAATTTGAGAATGAAAAATGAAAGGTGACTGAAGATGGTGTGTGGGGATGGGATCGGGTGGGGGCAGCAGCAGAAGGGGCAGGGTGGGAGTGCCCTGGTGCCCTTGGAGATGAGGGACCTGCCAGAGATCCTTTCCTGCCCCCAGGCTGAGCAGGACAAGCTGCCCCATGGGCGGGGGAGCAGAGCTGCAGGCTGGGGGTGGGACAGGGCTTTGCACTGCTCAGCCTTGGCACAAACCCGCCCTC
>NW_016690633.1:47011-48873 GCF_001604755.1 Lepidothrix coronata
ACCTTGCCATGCCACACTCTGCCAGCTCTCCCTCACCCCCTGCTTCTTCCTTAGGCAGCCCCAGCAAAGATGTGTCCTGGGCCGAGCTCTGCCCTGATGTGTTGATTCCATCTCTCCTGCAGCGAACGTGGTTCTGGATCCAGACACAGCCCACTGTGACCTTGTCCTGTCTGACAATCGCAAAAGGGTGACACGAGCATACACACCACAGCACATCCACTACAATGACAAGAGATTTAACCCGTGGCGCTGCGTTCTGGGCTGTGAGGGCTTCACCTCAGGGAGACACTACTGGGAGGTGGAGGTGGAGAATGCAGGAAGATGGGCTGTGGGGATTTTTAGAGATGGTGTGGAAAGGAAGCGTGAGATTGAGTTTAAACCAGAGGAAGGCATCTGGGCAGTGGGGAAACGGCCAGAACTGAAAGCTTTCACCTCCACTAGTCCCACTGAATTTCCTGAAATCAAGGCTCCCAGGCGGATCCGGGTCTCCCTGGATTATGAAATGGGACAGGTGTCATTTTTCAGTGTTGATGAGGGGATTCCCATTTTCACATTTCCACGGGTATCATTTGGGGGGAAAGACATCTACCCTTGGTTCTGGCTGGGTCCTGGAACATGTCTGAAAATGTGTCCCTGATGAAGAGGAAGCAGTAAGAGAAGGGTCTCCAAGGGCGGAGATCTCGTTACCTCTCTGCACCTCTCTTCCATGCTGCATCACACCAAGATCTTTCTCTAGGCCAGACATGCTGTTCTGGTCCCAGTGCAGACCAGTGGGAGAGGCCACGGCCAAGACCTTGTGTTATGAGAGCACCTCACATCATTTCCAGGTGTGGGGAAAAGGGACTTTCTCTCCTGCTTCTGAGGGTGTTCCTTACCCGTGGAGAGTGGAACCATTGTTTCTTTGTCTCAGGCTGCAATGGGTTGGTTTCTCGGATATTTTAGGCCTTCCTTAGCAACGGGGTCAGAAATCTAAGGAAGTATTCCATATCATTCCTTTCCGTAACCCAACAGATAAAAAGGCGTAGATAAGAGAGTTCGCTCTCTTCCTTTCCGGCGAGGTTTGGGAATGGTCGGTCCCTGTCTCGGTCTTCCTTCTCTGGAGCTGAGGCCCACAGTGACTGCTGTTGTCTGCCCCGCGTGAGGGGACAGTGCTGGGCCGCGTCCAGCTGTGCTGCTTCTCTCAAGGGAAGTGGGGAGATTTTAATAGTTCTTTATTTTGTCAGTTACTGGGTTTCTAGATTGTGCATACTTGTTTTGGTTTTGTCCCTTTTTGTCCCTTTTCCCATTTTCCCTTTGCCTCTCCCCTTTCTTGGGAGTTGTACATAATATTTTTCTGTATATAACTGTACATATGTAAAAATAAACATCTATTTTGATATAATTCAGTTGGTTTTGGTTTCTCTCAGTTTTTATAATTTTTTTCCCTTTCCTTTCTTTGCCGAA
The DNA here is from genome assembly GCF_001604755.1 of Lepidothrix coronata. Lineage (NCBI taxonomy): Eukaryota > Metazoa > Chordata > Aves > Passeriformes > Pipridae > Lepidothrix > Lepidothrix coronata. The sequence continues at coordinate 48,455 of NW_016690633.1, forward strand.
AAGGGGAGGGAAGGGAAGGACTTTTGCTGAGCATTGGAGATTTTGGTGGGAAGCCAGGTCAAACTCGCTCACAGTCTCAGTGAGCATTTGGCATGTAAATCACCCTCTCTCTGTACACTTTTCTTATTCCTATGGTTACTGTTCCTGTTGGTTTTATGATCTCATTGCTGTTTCCAGTGAATTGTTCTTCTCTCCACCCATGATCTTTGCCTTTTGTGCTTTCAACCAGAGGTAGGGGCAGGGGGAGTGAGCAGCATCTGCTTTGGGAGAGTCTGGGTGGGAGCACTTGACTGGGGAGCACCATTCCTAAAACACCACACATGCTTTCACACCAGATCCTCCATTCCATGGAGATCCAGCAGGCATGGACCTTCCCAAGGGAAGGCTTCACCCCAAGAGAACTGGTAAGGAGGGAGACT
>NW_016690633.1:51791-52870 GCF_001604755.1 Lepidothrix coronata
CCCCTGTCCCACCCCCGGGCCCTCTGACCCCCCACAGCCAGCTTGATGCTCTCTGCAAACCCGCAGCCCTCACACACGCAGCCCTCAGGCCCCCCACACTTCTGGCACCCCTGACACCAGCAGGGACCCCGGGCGCTGGGGCCTGGGCATGAGCATGGAAAGGAGCCAGAGAATGGGAGCTTGGCCTGTGCGGAACTGCCATGGTGGGAGAGGAGAGGGGAGCCCCGGAACACACAGAAGAGAAGGACAACTCTAAACCCTGGCAGATGGAGCTTGTTCAGCCCTGTAAGGCCATCCATCTAAGACAAGGTCACTCTAAACAAACCTACGTCTTGAGGACCTCGCTGCCACCGTCCAAGCTCGCTCGGCCCCGGCAGGTGAACCTTAGGATTAAAGGGTGGGCTCAGTTCAGTGCACACTGTGTCTCACCTAAAAAATCCACTGCACAGGCTTGAAGGCCTTACCTGGATTTGTAAAGCCCTGTATCACCAGCACGCTTGTAACAAATGTGGGTTGAGACCCTTCACAAATCGTTGTTTGCGAAGACTGGCCATGATGATGATGATGGTGTTCTAGGAAGGGCCGTGAGGCACAGGATGTGTCTCCAGCCATCCAGGGACTGTTCCCACCATTGTCAGCACACAGCACTTCCCTTGGTGGGTTTGGGGAGTGTGATGTGGTGTGATGTGATGTGATCTCTGCCAGGCCTCCCCAGATTTTGATTTCAAGCATCATCCCCCACACCACAGAGGCTTTACCTGCCTGGCCCTGCTTGATTGCAGCACATGATTCACAGTCATGGATAACTGGGAGATGGTTAATTCCCCTTGGTCATGAGCCCATCTCTATGTTGCATCTCTTCCCTCATGACCTGAGGTGTCATGGGCACAACAAGCCAGAAATAGTTCCCCCTTATGTTGCCAGTCCAGATCCACCTCAGACACTTTAATCTCAGCAGCTTGATCCGCCTGTCTGTTGTTGGGATGTTCTTCAGTAGCCCAACTTTTGGGTACCAGCCTCAGTGCTGCCCCAGTCCTGTCCCTGCCCCAGGAGCTTGCACACATCCTGGCCAAGGAGAC
>NW_016690634.1:0-2179 GCF_001604755.1 Lepidothrix coronata
CTCTTCATCCCACCAGGGCTTTCCCACCCTCCTCATCCCACCAGGATCTTTCCCACCCTCCTCATCCCACCAGGGCTTTCCCACCCTCCTCATCCCACCAGGATCTTTCCCACCCTCCTCATCCCACCAGGGCTTTCCCACCCTCCTCATCCCACCAGGATCTTTCCACCCTCCTCATCCCACCAGGGCTTTCCCACCCTCCTCATCCCACCAGGATCTTTCCATCCTCCTCATCCCACCAGGATCTTTTCATCCTCCTCATCCCACCAGGGTGTTCTCACCCTCCTCATCTCACCAGGGTCTTTCCACCCCCCTCATTCCACCAGGGCTTTCCCACCCTCTTCATCCCAACAGGATCTTTCCACCCTTCTCATCCCACCAGGATCTTTCCATCCCCCTCATCCACCTGGGTTTCCCACCCTCCTCATTCCACCAGGGTCTTTCCACTCTCCTCATCCCACCAGGATCTCTTTTCCCTCCTCATCCCACCACGGCTTTCCCACCCTCCTCATCCCACCAGGATCTTTCCTCCCTCCTCATCCCACCAGGGCTTTCCCACCCTCCTCATCCCACCAGGGCTTTCCCACCCTCCTCATCCCACCTGGATCTTTCCATCCTCCTCATCCCACCAGGATCTTTCCATCCCACTCATCCACCTGGGTTTCCCACCCTCCTCATTCCACCAGGGTCTTTCCACTCTCCTCATCCCACCAGGATCTCTTCTCCCTCCTCATCCCACCAGGTTCTCCCACCCTCCTCATCCCATCAGAGCTTTCTCACCCTTCTCATCCCACCAGGGCTTTCCTCCCTCCTCATCCCACCAAGGATCTTTCCACCCCCCTCATCCCACCCGGGTTTCCCACCCTCCTCATCCCACCAGGGTCCTTCCTACTCTTCTCATCCCACCAGGGCTTTCCCACCCTCCTCATCCCCCCACGATCTTTCCATCCCCCTCATCCCACCAAGGCTTTCCCATCCTCCTCATTCCACCAGGGTCTTTCCACTCTCCTCATCCCACCAAGGCTTTCCCATCCTCCTCATCCCACCAGGGTCTTTCCACTCTCCTCATCCCACCAGGTTCTCCCACCCTCCTCATCCCATCAGAGCTTTCTCACCCTCCTCATCCCACCAAGGTCTTTCCACCCCCCTCATCCCACCAGGGCTTTCCCATTCCCAATCCTCATCCCACCAGGGCTTTCCCATTCCCAATCCTCATCCCACCAGGGTCCTTCCTACTCTTCTCATCCCACCAGGGCTTTCCCACCCTCCTCATCCCACCAGGATCCTTCCACCCCCCTCCTCCCCCCAGGATCACTCCACCCTCCTCAGCCCACTGGGGTTTCACTCCCTGTTTTTTCCCAAGCCCCTGGGGCTGAACGTGCCTCTGGATGCCTCGTGCCAGGCCCAATCCCACACCAGGACATCCCCATCCATCCTGGGGGGCTCTGGCAGGGCCACCCCGACCCCTGGGATGCGGCCCCGGGTTTCTTTTTAATTCAAGGGGCTGAGTCACGGAATCATGGAATGGGTTGGAATGGACATTAAGGACCATCCATTCCCACCCCCTGCCATGGGCAGGGACACCTCCCACCATCCCAGGCTGCTCCAACGTGGCCTCGGACACCTCCAGGGATGGGAAAACACCTTTGCTTCGACCTCCCCTGCGAGGTCCCACCTCCCACCCGCGTCCTGTCCCAACACCCACGGAGCTTCCCGAATTCCCAGCCCTTTCCCAGCGGCTCCCGGGGGCTGCAGGGCCCCCCCCTCACCTCCTCCTCGCTGAGCAGGTACTCGGGGGGGGGGTTGTAGGACTCCTCGTGCCCAGGTAACCTCAGCTTGGGGGCCGGGACGTGCATCTTGTGGCGGCCCAGGATGGAGTTGGGGTCCTCGTGGGCCCACAGGTCGTAGTAGGTGGGGGTGTCGTCCCGGGGCTTGCGGGGTTTGATCCAGCCCATCTTGATGGCGTGGACCAGCTTGGACACCTGGGGGGGCACAGAGCGGGGGGCAGCGGCTCCAGGAGAAACGTGGGATCGGGAAGGAGGAGGAGGGTGGGATGTGGGGATGGAAATGGCACCGCTGGGCACAGGATTGGGGGAGCAGGACCCTCTGTGGGATCAGGAATGAGGAGGAGGAGGGTGGGATGTGGGGATGGAAATGGCACCGCTGGGCACAGGATTGG
>NW_016690634.1:4419-5635 GCF_001604755.1 Lepidothrix coronata
GGGGATGGAAATGGCACCGCTGGGCATGGGATTGGGGGAGCAGGACCCTCAGTGGGATTGGGAACAAAGAGGAGGGTGGGATGTTGGGAGGGAAATGGCACCGCTGGGCACAGGATTGGGGGAGCAGGACCCTCTGTGGGATTGGGAATGAGGAGGAGGAGGGTGGGATGTGGGGATGGAAATGGCACCGCAGGGCACAGGATTGGGGGAGCAGGACCCTCTGTGGGATCAGGAATGAGGAGCAGGGTGGGATGTGGGGATGGAAATGGCACCGCTGGGCACGGGACTGGGGGAGCAGGACCCTCTGTGGGATTGGGAATGAGGAGGGTGGGATGTGGGGATGGAAACGGCACCGCTGGGCACAGGATTGGGGGAGCAGGACCCTCTGTGGGATCAGGAATGAGGAGGAGGAGGGTGGGATGTGGGGATGGAAACGGTACCACTGGGCACAGGACTGGTGGAGCAGGACCCTCCATGGGATCGGGAGCGAGGAGGAGGAGGGTGGGATATGGAGATGGAAATGGCACCGCTGGGCACGGACTGGGGGAGCAGGACCCTCCATGGGATTGGGAATGAGGAGGAGGAGGGTGGGATGTGGGGATGGAAATGGCACCAATGGGCACAGGACTGGGGGAGCAGGACCCTCTGTGGGATTGGGAATGAGGAGGAGGGCGGGATGTGGGGATGGAAATGGCACCAATGGGCACAGGATGGGGGAGCAGGACCCTCTGTGGAATTGGGAATAAGGAGGAGGAGGGAGGGATGAGGGGATGGAAATGGTACTGCTGGGCACGGGATTAGGGGAGCAGGACCCTCCGTGGGATCAGGAATGAGGAGCAGGGTGGGATGTGGGGATGGAAATGGCACCGCTGGGCACAGGATGGGGGAGCAGGACCCTCTGTGGGATCGGGTCAAGGAGAAGGGTGGGATGTGGGGATGGAAATGGCACCACTGGGCAACGGGATTGGGGGAGCAGGACCCTCTGTGGGATCGGGAATGAGGAGGGTGGGATGTGGGGATGGAAATGGCACTGCTGGGCACAGGACTGGGGGAGCAGGACCCTCCCTCACCTTCTCCTTCTCGATGAGGGAGGGGATGAAGCTCCTCTTGTCGGCGGGGCGGTTGGTCACCGGGTGGATCATGACCTCGTGGGTGAAGAAGTCCACGGCGGGCTGGGGGGACACACGGAGGGGTGAGAGAGGCAGGGAGGGAGGGA
>NW_016690634.1:6937-8296 GCF_001604755.1 Lepidothrix coronata
GGGAATGGCATGGGGAGGGGCATGAGGGTGAGGCAGGGACTGTCCTGCACCAGTGGGAAAGGCACGGGGAGGGTGAGGCAGGGACTGTCCTGCACCAGTGGGAATGGCACGGGGAGGGTGAGGCAGGGACTGTCCTGCACCAGGGACTGTCTGTCCTGCACCGTGCTTCTGCAGGAACAGGAATGGGAACGGGAATGGGAACGGGAATGAGAACAGCACAGCGAGGGTGAGGAGGGTGAGGCAGGGGCTGTCCTGCACCAGGGACTGTCCTGCTCCATCCTCCTGTGGGAAGGGGGATGGGAATGGGAATGACATGGGGAGGGTCAGGAGGGTGAGGCAGGAACTGTCCTGCACCAGGGACTGTCCTGCACCAGGGACTGTCCGGCACCGTCCTCCTGCGGGAACGGGAATGGGAACGGGAACAGGAATGGCATGGTAAGGGTCAGGAGGGTGAGGCAGGGACTGTCCTGCTCCAGGGACTGTCCTGCACCAGGGACTGTCCGGCACCGTCCTCCTGCGGGAACGGGAATGGGAACGGGAACAGGAATGGCATGGCAAGGGTCAGGAGGGTGAGGCAGGGACTGTCCTGCTCCAGGGACTGCCCTGCTCCAGGGACTGCCCTGCTCCATCCTCCTGGCAGGAACAGCCCAGGGAAGGTGAGGCAGGGATGGGATGGAAGGGCCGTGCCGGGTGGGATCCCCCTCGCTCTCCCAAAGCCACACATCCCTGGAGTCACACCAGGAGAACCTCAGGGGTCCCCAGACGACACTCCAGGGAACCAGGGGAGGGTTTCAAGCCCTGGTGTGGACGCACATCCCACCTGGGAGAGGGTGTCCCACCGGCCTTTGTGGAACGGTTTGGGGTGGGAGGGATTTGGGGATCATCCATTCCCACCTCCTGCTGTCCCAGGGTGCTCCAAGCCCTGTCCAGCCTGGCCTTGGACACCTCCCCGAGGTTCTCACCAGTAGTCAGGGTTCTCCATCTTCTCCAGGAACATGTCCAGCTCGTCCTTGTTCCGGATGGGTTTGTAGATCTTCTTGCCATCCAGGTTGTAGCCGATGTGTGGGAAGTCCTGGTACCACTCCATGGGGATGTTTCCCACCGTGTTACGGATGTCCTGGAGGGGAGCAGAGGGGAGAGGTGTCAGGGAGACCTTGGAGCCCCTTCCAGAGCCTGAAGGGACTCCAGGAGAGCTGGAGGGGGACTGGGGACAAGGGATGGAAGGACAGGACACAGGGAATGGCTTCCCAGGGTTGGATGGGATCCCAGTGGGAAGGGATTTTTCCCTGGGAGGGTGGTGAGATCCCAGCATGGGTTGCCCAGAGCAGCTGTGGCTGCCCCATCCCTGGAATTGCTCTG
>NW_016690634.1:10136-15769 GCF_001604755.1 Lepidothrix coronata
ATCCCTGCCGTGCCGGGATCGATCCCTGCCTTGCCGGGATCAATCCCTGCCGTGCCGGGATCGATCCCTGCCGTGCCGGGATCAGTCCCTGCCGTGCCGGGATCAATCCCTGCCGTGCCGGGATCGATCCCTGCCGTGCCGCGTTTCCCGGGCAGCTCCCGCGGGCGGGTCCCGCTCCAGCGGCTCCCGCTCCAGAGGCTCCCGCTCCAGCCGCTCCCGCAGCCCCCTCCCCGCATCCCCCTCGCCGCCCCCGCGGTCACAGCTCGCCCGGCGCTGCCGTCACTCAGCCGCGCGTCTGGAAGTTGTTCTTGGATGGGCCCTGGGCATTCCTAGACGCACATTCCTGGCAGCCGGAGAGCCCCGTAGGAAAGATTTCTTCCCTTGAAAATATCCGGTCCACGTGGAGGGGAAAAGGGGACGGGGCAAGCGCGGCTCTCCCGCCCCCATCCCGGCGTTCCCGGGGCGCTGGGGATCCCTGGGATCCCGGCACGGGGACACCTCCGGAGCCCCCCCCCGAGGTGACCGCAGTCCTGACCCAGCAGCCCTGGGGGGGTCTCTGCGCCCCCGGCAGTGCTTCCCATAGGAGTGGGATCCCAGAGTGCCCGGCACATCCCCGGGAACTCCGCGGAGCCCGGAATGTCATCCCAAGCACCCCCCGCTCTGCAGGGCTGTCAGCAGGGAGGGGGGATCTGAAGATGGGGACAGGCAGGATCCAAAGGGATCAGGAGAGCCTTGGAGCAGGGAACGGGAGTGAGTCCTCCCCACTCCACAGGCCAGTCCAGGTCCTAAAGCAGGGGACGGATCACAGTGAGGAATTCCAGGATTGGCCTCCCTGGGAGAAGGCTCCTACCCCAGGCTCTGCTGCCCTGCCAGGGCTGGGAAGTGATGCCCAAAGCGGGATATCCTGGAAGCTCTCTGGGAAGCTGCAGAGTCAGGGGCTGGGAGGCTGCTCCAGCCCCAAATCCCTATTTCAGAATTCCCGAGCCAGTGCCGGGTCCGGAGCTCTGGCCCGACCCAGGGCTGGGGGGTCACCGGCCCAGGGACCTGCTCCCCATCCCGGTGGGAGCCCGAGGAGCCCCGGAGGATCCAGACGGATGTGCCTCTGCCCAGGAAGGCCAGCAGGGAGAGCGCCCGGGAATGGCAGCGGGACGGAAGGTGCTGGAGAAAAGCGGGATCATTAGCGGAGCTAAACGAAAGCAGATGCTCCGGGAGCCGGGGCTTCCAAAGCACACACGGAGAGCGCCCGGCCCGGCCAGGGGATGACAGTGGGCTGGATTTCGGAAGCTGCTGAGACGTGGATTAACTGTGGGAGCACACGGGGAAGGTGCGGAATTCCGGCTGGGAGCGACAACCCCCCGCGCGGAGCTGCCGGGAGCGGAGACTTCCCAGCAAACAATTCCCGTCTCCATCCAGGTTAAAGTGCTGCTCACCCACACCGGGCAAAGGCACGGAGAGGAGGGCACACATTCCCGCTGTTCCCAGGTTTGGGATAAGGAAGTCCCGAGCTGAGAGAACTCCCCAGAGCTCCAGAGCGTGGAGGGATCCACGGGTTCCCTGGAGCCGGTGTGGGTGTGGGATCTCGGCCCCGCACCTCGGTGGCCTGGGATGCTGTGGGGATTCCAGGCCCAGAGGAAGAGGAGGAGGCTGATGGTCATCACCAGGGCCAAATGAAGGGCGAGGAAGATGCTCCCAGGGCTGGAGCCCCTCTGCTCTGGAGCCAGGCTGGGAGAGCTGGGAATGTTCCCCTGGAGAGGGGAAGGATCCAGGGAGACCTTGCAGCCCCTTCCAGGGCCTGAAGGGGCTCCGGGAGAGCTGGAGAGGGACTGGGGACAAGGGCTGGAGGGACAGGACACAGGGAATGGCTTCCCAGGGTTAGGTGGGATAGTGGGAAGGAATTCCTGGCTGGGAGGGTGGTGAGGGATGGGGATGGAATTCCCAGAGGAGCTGTGGCTGCCCCATCCCTGGCAGTGTCCAAGGCCAGGTTGGATGGGGCTCGGAGCAACCTGGGCGAGTGGAAGGTGTCCATGGCAACCCTGGCACGGCCAGAAGGACACAGGGACAGGGGACAGGACACAGGGACAGGGCTGGGCTCAGCACACAAGACCCAAATTCCATCCCTGATACCTGGGCAGGGAACTCAAGCAAATCCAGGCGAGCCCTGGAGCTCGGGCGGCCCCTCAAGGGTTAATTCCTCCCTCTCTGCCCCATTAGCAGCCGCAGGAGCAGCAGCAGGAGCAGCAGCAGGATGGATTCCGTCATGCTGGGAAGGGGAGGGGGCTCTGGGGGCTCCCTGGCTGGGATTCATCCTGAGCAGGAGCCCCTGGCCCGGGCACGAGGTGTCCAGGAATCCCATGGGAACAGGGTCAGGGGAGGGACCAGGAATCCCACGGGAACAGGGTCGGGGAGGGACACGGCCACCAGTCCCACCCCAGCACGGAGGGTCCTCTGGGAGCGCCCAGGGACACCCAGGGATCCATCCCACTGTCATTCCCCTGGGACAACGTGCTGGTTTTGGGATGCAGGTACCGGCTTGGGGCCGGGAGCACCGTGGAAAAGGACACGGTGGGGACACCGGGAATGCTGCGGGACCAACCTCCTCCCTCCGCTCCGGGGGCTCATCCTGCTCCTCGAGGGGGTGCAGGGACCCCCCGGAGCCCCCCGGCAGCGCTGTGCCCACCCGGGCCACCCTGACCCAGGACGGTGCCAAGTGTGCCGGGCTGACCCGGGTGAGCCCCGGCACCCCGTGCCGAGCCCAGACCGGGGATCGGGACGCAGATTTAGGGGGGAAAACAGCTCTGGGGCGAGACGAGACAAACGGAAAAGCGGGAGGACCGGAAAGCCCCGGCGCAGACGGCGAGTTGTTGGCAGGAGCTCGGCGGGACCCCCGCGGGCCCGGCCGAGCCCGGAAGAGTTAAATCCCCGCCGGAGGGTGAGCTCAGGTAGGCTGAGCCTGGGGCTCCCCTCGAGCCGGAGGAGGGGCCTGGCTGACCAGTGCCGCCTCACAAAACCCGGCTCCCCGCCGCTATAAAAGCCGGCTCTGCCAGGCTGGGCGCGCACCGTGCCCGTGCGCGCCGGGAGCGGGCGGGGCGGCCCGGAACCCCCCTCCCCGAGCCCGGCGGGGACCCCCCCACCACCCCGAGCAGCGCAGCGCCCGGGACACCCCCCTCCCAACCATGTCCTTCGCCATGCTGCGCTCGGCGCCCAGCCGCTACCTGTACCCCGAGATCAGCATGCTGTCCGAGGACGAGGAGAACGGCAGCGAGAGCTCGGGCTCGGACGAGAAGCCTTTCCACCTGGACGCCGAGGGCTACGCGCTGAAGGCGGGCAAGCGGCGCGGGGCCAAGAAGGCGGCGGCGGCGGCGCGGCTGTCGCGGGAGCCGCGGCAGAGGCACACGGCGAACGCGCGGGAGCGCGACCGCACCAACAGCGTCAACACCGCCTTCACCGCGCTGCGCACCCTCATCCCCACCGAGCCGGCCGACAGGAAGCTCTCCAAGATCGAGACCCTGCGCCTGGCCTCCAGCTACATCTCCCACCTGGGCAACGTGCTGCTGGTGGGCGAGGCGTGCGGCGACGGGCAGCCGTGCCACACCACGCCCGCCTTCTTCCCGCACGCCGGAGGTGGAGGAGGAGGTGGTGGAGGCGGCGGCGGCAGCCCCCCGGCGCGGGACCCCGACAGCTCCCAGCCCAAACAGATCTGCACTTTCTGCCTCAGCAACCAGAGGAAGCTGGTGAGTGGGGTGCTCGGGGAGGGGGGTCGTGCGGGGAGGGTGCGGGATGTGTTGCCCAGGAATTGGGGAGGGGTCCGGCAGTGCCGGAGCGCCGAGACGGGTCCGGTTTAAATGGCATCGCGCCGGGGTGAGCCGAGGGGGAGTGGGGTGACTGGGATAGAAAAGCAGCTCCGGTTGGAGCTGGAGAGACACCAGAGTCCAAAATCCTTCCAGGGGACCCCCAGGCTTGGGGGTCTGGGAGTGCGAGGGGCACCGAGACAGTTCTGCTTTAAATGCACCACACCAGTGCGAGCCGAGGGGGAGTGGGGTGACTGGGATAGATGGGATGACTGGGACACAAAAGCAGCTCCGCCTGGAGCTGGAGAGACACCAGAGTCTGTCAGAGAGTGCAAAATCCACTCAGGGGACACCCGGGTGCCCCCAGACGTGGGAGCCCGGGAGTGCTGGGGCGCCCAGACAGCTCCAGTTTAAATGGCACCAGGCTGGTGTGAGCCGAGGGGGAGCTGGGATGACTGGGATAGAAAAGCAGCTCCGGTTGGAGCTGGAGAGACACCGGAGTCTGTCAGCGAGTCCAAAATCCTCCCAGGGGACCCCCAGGCACGGGGATCTGGCAGTGCCGGGGTGCCAAGACAGCTCTGCTTTAAATACCATCCCAGTGGCGTGAGCGAGGGGGGGAGTGGGATGGCTGGGACAGACGGGAGGGCTGGGATAGAAAAGCGGCTCCAGTGGGAGCTGGAGAGACACCAGAACCTGTCGGCGAGTCCAAAATCCCCTCGGGGGATCCCCGGGTGTCCCCAGGAACGGGAGGGGGGTCTGGGAGTGTCGGGGCACGGAGACGGTTCCACTTTAAACAGCACCAGTGGTGTGAGCGAGGGGGAGACGGGATGGCTGGGACAGACGGGATGGCTGGGACAGACGGGATGACTGGGACAGACGGGATGGCTGGGACAGACGGGATGACTGGGATAGAAAAGCAGCTCCGGCTGGAGCTGGAGAGACACCAGAGCCCGTCGGCGAGTCCAAAACCCGCTGTGGAAAATACGGTGCCTCCCCCGAGCACGTCCAGAGCTGCCGCCCGAAGCTGCTTCCAAATCCCAAAAAAAAAAAGAGGCAAAGGGACGGCAGCAGGAGGGAAGCCCCGCGAGGGGGAGAAACGGGACTGATTGAGGAGCTGGAAACCAGAGGCACGGGGAAAGTGAGAGTGTGGGAAGAGCCCGTGGCTCCCCTCCGGCAGGACCGGGCAGCAAACGGAGACGGGAGAGGGATTTGGGAGCTGGGCTGGTCGCAGCCGGGGCTCCCAGTATCCCAGTGCTGGGGCTCCCAGTATCCCAGTGCTGGGGCTCCCAGTCCCCCATGCCAATGCTCCCAGTATCCCGATGCTGGGGCTCCCAGCCCCCTGATCCTGGTGCTCCCAGTTCCCCAGCGCCTGGCTCCCTGCTCCTGGCTCCGACCCCGTGTTTTTTAGGGAATACTCTCCTCCCAGCCTCTGGCTGAGGCTGCTTCTGTCCCCACTGGCACCGGCACCGTCCCAGTGGCTCTGCTGGGCAGGTAGAGCGGGACACACTGGGAAAATCCAGCGGGAATTTCCTCTTGGATCCAAACCCTAAAATCAAAAAGGCAGCGAGCAGGGACACCAGAACCCCTTGAGGGTCCCCTGGCAGGAGGGGGCTGCCCAGACCCACAGGTGAGAGCAGGAGAGCAGAGATGGGGGGGTCGGGGTGGCAGCCGGAGTGATCCCTGCCCGCCCCAACCCTCCAGGATCATCCCGGAGTGATCCCTGCCCGCCCCATCCCCACAGGATCATCCCGGAGTGATCCCTGCCCGCCCCAACCCTCCAGGATCATCCCGGAGTGATCCCTGCCTGCCCCATCCCTCCAGGATCATCCCAGAGTGATCCCTGCC
>NW_016690634.1:16781-18705 GCF_001604755.1 Lepidothrix coronata
CCCTGCCCGCTCCATCCCCCCAGGATCATCCCAGAGTGATCCCTGCCCGCTCCATCCCCCCAGGATCATCCCAGAGTGATCCCTGCCCGCTCCATCCCCCCAGGATCATCCCAGAGTGATCCCTGCCCGCTCCATCCCCCCAGGATCACCCAGAGTGATCCCTGCCCACTCCATCCCCCCAGGATCATTCTGGAGTGATCCCTGCCCGCTCCATCCCCCCAGGATCATCCCAGAGGGATCCCTGCCCGCTCCATCCCCCCAGGATCACCCAGAGTGATCCCTGCCCACTCCATCCCCCCAGGATCACCCAGAGTGATCCCTGCCCGCTCCATCCCCCCAGGATCATCCCAGAGGGATCCCTGCCCGCTCCATCGCCTCAGGCTCCGGCTGATCCCGGTTAACCCCGGCGAGGAGGGAAAGTCTTTGGGAAGGATTTGAGGCTCGTTAGGCAGAAGTGGTGACGGTAAAACCGGTCCCAGCAAAGTCTGCCAGCGCCGGGACCTCGGGGCAGGAAAAGCAGGAAAAGCCGGGCCTTGTTAATCCCCCCCCACGTCCTTTCCAGGTCACAGAGCCCGGGGCGGGAGGGAGTGGAGTCGGGAGGGTTTTGTGCCTGACAAAAAGGGGGATACAGGGGCTCATTCCACCCGGGAAGCAGGGACCGAGCACCTGCCCTGCACCAAACTCTTCCAGGGGGTGAGGGATCGTGGAATGGTTTGGGCTGGGAGGGAGTTTAAGGATCATCTCGGACCCTTCCAGGAATGGGGCGTCCCCTGGGAAATCCATTCCAGGGCCTCCCCACCCTCACAGGGAAGGATTTCTTCCCAATACCCCATCTAACCCTGCCCTCTGGCAGTGGGAAGCTACTCCTGAAAGCGGGAGATGCAGGAAAAGAGGGGGAATGTAGGAAAAGAGGTGGGAGAAGTGCCCTCGTGCCTCAGCAAACCGCTCCAACCAGTACGTCCCAGTTCAAAACCAGAAGCCACAGGTGGGGCTGGACTGGAAAACTTCTCCACCTTCCAGTTACCAGTTTCCACGCTCCAAAGGCCGAGCATTCCCTTCCACTCTTGCCCCAATTCCCGTGAATTCCCACTGCCGCTTTTACGTCAAATCCGATAAATTCCCTCCGGCGCCTTCGCACCAATTCCAATAAATCCCCGTCGCCGCTTTTATATCAATTCCTGTAAACCCCCATCACTGGTTTTCCATCAATTCCAATGACTTCCCATCACCTTTTGTGCCTCATTCCCAGCACAGGCTCCCGCGCAGGAGCAAATCCCGGGAAGGTGGGAGGGATAATCCGTGCAGGACTCCCAGGCCAAGACGGGCCACGTCCCTTCCTGCAGGACTAAACCTCCCTGGGATCAGATCCACGGGGACAGGACACTCTGGTCTGGCTGAGGAAAAAGCTGTGGGAACAGCCCTGGGAATTAGGGATGGGACAGACGGTGCCTCGGCCCGTGCCGGAGGTTTTCCAGCCGGATCCGCACTCGTTGGGGTTTATTGTGTGTTAAAGGAACAAAACCCCTTTGATCAGGAGGGAGAGGGAGAGGCAGAGGTGGAAGGAGAGGGAGAAGGAAAGGGAGAGGAGGAAGGAGCTTGGCCGTGCCGGAATAGGAACGGTCGGGACCAGCGGCGGGTTCCAGCCCATCCATCCCCATCCCACAGCTCCGCTTCTCCCCCACGAGCAGGGCTGTGACCCCTGCTCTGCTGGGAGGGGTCCCTGCCCACGGCAAGGAACGGGACCAGAGGGGCTCTGAGGTCCCTTCCAACCCAAACCATCCCACGATTCCACGGCGGTTCCACCGCTGTTGGTGCCGGATGTGCCGGGAGGCTCCTCCTGGGAGCAGGAGACACCCCGGGCTGGGGGTGACAGCTCCCTAAAAGCCTCCTCCTGCCCCAAAAACTCCCCTCCTGCCCCAAAAAC
>NW_016690634.1:19467-20932 GCF_001604755.1 Lepidothrix coronata
CACCCCCTGCCTGTCCATCCCACCCCCTGCCTGTCCATCCCAACCCCTGTCTGTCCCCCCCAACCCCTGCCTGTCCATCCCAACCCCTGTCTGTCCATCCCAACCCCTGTCTGTCCATCCCAACCCCTGCCTGTCCATCCCAACCCCTGTCTGTCCATCCCAACCCCTGTCTGTCCATCCCAACCCCTGCCTGCCCGTGTCAGACACCCCGTGTCCGTCCCAACCTCGACTCCCAGGGGGATCCCACGCCGTGGTTCCCCTCCACAGCCCCACAGGCAGCAGGGAGGCAGGACGGCCTGGCAGGGGCCGGGTGTCCCCAGTGCCACCCCATCCCTGGGCACTGGGAAGGCAGGAGCCCCGGGAAAGCTGTGGATGAGCGTCTGAGGATGGAAAAGGAAGGGGGGGAAATCGGGATGGGCGGAATGAGCTGCCGTGCAGGAGCTTTTCCTACGAGAGGACGGAGCTCGGGAGGGATGTTTGGAGGGGGATGGATCCCAGGGACAGCGAGGAGGGCGGGGAACCCTTCCCAGAGGGACCTTCCCCTCATCCCAGTTCTGCTGGATCAGCAGAAGGGGCTTCCCAGCTGGATCCTCGTGAGTCAGCTCCCCTCACAGCCGGCACCCACAGCCTCATCCCGGGACTTTCCCACCCGGGGCCGAGCCTGACACCGTCTCCCTGGGAAGGTCCTGCTCCAAAATGACTCATGGAGGAGCCCGGGAAAGGCTGAGCTCTGCCGGGGGGGCTGGGCCGGATCCCGGACGGAATCCAAGGGTTAAAAACCTCCGTGGGGAGAAGACTCTGGGGCTGTGGCTGGCTGGGATAGGAGCAGCATTCCCACTGGGAACCGGTGGCCGTGTGGGCTGGGGGAGCTGCTGGGAGCAGTCTCAGCTCAGGGGTTCCCCCCCTGTCTGTACTGGGGGGACTTGGGCCTCTTTAAATCCCCCCCAAAAAATCCAAATCCACCCAAATCCTCCCCAGCACCCCCTGCCCCACCCCCGGGAAGGACTGAGGGGACACAGGACTTGGGGACACGGGGGGGTCATTGGGGTGGCACCAGTGAAGTGACAGGGAAGTGTCCAGCACTGCCCACTCCGTGCCCTGGAGCTGACAGCGAACTGGGAAGGGGCCACTGAGACCCCCGGGAGCCAACTGGTGTCACCAGGGCTGCCCTGCCCCCTCTCCCGACGGTGCCACCTCCCTTCCCAAGGGCACAGGGAATGCAGCCTGAGCTGGAATTGGAGCCCAGAGCCACAGAGCCCCCCCAGCCCGGGGGGCTGGAGGCAGCTGGGACCCCCCCGAGGGTGGGCCGGGGTCGGGGCACAGACGGGGAGGCTGGAAATGATCCCTGGGTGTTCCCAGATCCCTGCCCATCCCGGGGGGACGGGGAGGCTAGAAATGATCCCTGGGTGTTCCCAGATCCCTGCCCATCCCGGGGGGACGGGGAGGCTAGAAATGATCCCTGGGT
>NW_016690634.1:23227-24145 GCF_001604755.1 Lepidothrix coronata
AGGGATCCAGAGGGGCACTGGGATCCAGAGGGGTATTGGGATCCAGAGGGGTATTGGGATCCAGAGGGGCACTGGGATCCAGAGGGGTACTGGGATCCGGAGGGGTATCGGGACCCACACAGAGGAGCCACAGTGGTGCCACCAGGGATTGGAGATTCCCAGCCCTGTGCCAGGGGCTGGAGCAGCTCCAGGTGCCACTCCCCGCTCCACAGCCTGCTGTTCCCAAAGGATTCCTGGTCCTCGGGAGGAATGTCCCGGGACACCGCGGCAGGAGCCCAGTGGAAAATGTTCCCGGAGCACATCCCAAACCACTCCAGCTCCAGGGAAGGGAGTGGGATGGATAAATGCCACGGGCACAGGGTGGGAGCGGAGCCAGGGAGCACCAGAGGCTTTTCCTGCGGCGCTGGGACAGGACTTTGGGAAGGGGTGGATTCCAGACAGAGGGAGCCGTGTCGGGATAACAGCGGCCGGATCAGGGGGAGAGGAGGAAGAGGAGGAGTGGGATAGTGGGTTTGCTCCTGCCCCCACCTGCCCCCTGGATTCGGCAGGAAACCACGGGCAGCTTCTGCTCCGAGCCCGGCACTGGGAACTCCACCCGGAGCACAGGGAGAGCCATCCCGGCTCCAGGGGCTGGCAGTGCCCATCCTGAGGGGGCTGGAGGCTCTGGAGCCGCTGGGCACCCGGAGCCACCTGTGCTCGGAGCAGCTTTCCCAGGAAAGCAGCCGGGATCAGCCCCCCTGACCCCAGAGCCGAGCCCTTCCCGAGCCACCGGCACAGCACGGAGAGATTCCGTGTCCTTCCCACATCCCAGAGACTCCGTGTGCTTCCCACATCCCAGAGATTCCGTGTGCTTCCCACATCCCAGAGATTCCGTGTCCTTCCCACATCCCAGAGACTCCGTGTGCTTCCCACATCCCA
>NW_016690634.1:24482-25332 GCF_001604755.1 Lepidothrix coronata
TCCTCCCCACATCCCAGAGCTGGGCACTCCATGTCCTCCCCACATCCCAGAGCTGGGCACTCCATGTCCTCCCCACATCCCAGAGCCGGACACTCCACGTCCCCCCATCCCAGAGCAGGGTCCCCAGGCCATGGCACAGCCCAGGCCCGGCATTCCCCGCCGGAGGCCGATCCCACCCGCAGGTTTTGTGCGGAAAAGCTCCGGGATTTGGGCCGGGATGAGCCCGCAGGGCCGGCGCCGGGAGCGGAGGCTCCGCGCGACCCCCGGGGCCAGGAGCGCTCAGGAGGAGCCCGGGGGTGCCTCAGCCACCCCCTCCTTTCTCCATCCCCTCCCGGAATCCCGGGATGTGCCGTCCACAGCCTGTAATTTACTGTTCCTGCTGCACTTAATGGCAGCGGAAAGGCAAGGTGATAGGGGAAAAAATATGAGGCGGGATTTTCCGAATCCCCATTTCCTCTCCAGACAGCACGAGAACTCCTGGGGCCCGAACATCTGGGAAATTTAATTTTCCCCGGTTTCGGAGCTGAACTCCCCCTCCCCTCCCTCCCCCCCAGCCCCGGTAACAAAGGAGGAGGCAGAGCAGGGGCCGCACGTGCAGCGAGGGGGGAGAGCCCGGGATGTGCCGGGAGCCGGGATTGTCACCCGCTCCCGGGGGCTGCGGGGGCCGGGAGGGAGCCGGGACAGCCACGGAGCCCGGCGGGAGGGGAATGGGGAGGAGGCGCTACTGGTGGTACTGGTGCTGCTGGTGGTGGTACTGGTGCTATTGGTGGTGCTGCTGGTGGTGGTAATGGTGCTGCTGGTGGTACTGGTGCTGCTGGTGGTGGTACTGGTGCTATTGGTGGTGCTGCTG
>NW_016690634.1:27296-28691 GCF_001604755.1 Lepidothrix coronata
GATGGTGGCAGCTGTGGTACTGGTGGCACTGGTGGCACTGGTGGTGGCAGTGGTGTTATGGGAGCAGCAGTAGAGTGTTATGGTGGCAGCGGTGGTACTGGTGGTACTGGTGGTACTGGTGGTACTGGTGGCGGCAGTGGTGTTACGGGAGCAGCAGTGATGGTGGACGTGGTGACAGTGATGGTGGCAGCGGTGGTACTGGTGGTACTGGTGGCACTGGTGGTGGCAGTGGTGTTATGGGAGCAGCAGTGATGGTGGCCGTGGTGACAGTGATGGTGGCAGTGGTGGTACTGGTGGTACTGGTGGTACTGGTGGTACTGGTGGTACTGGTGGCACTGGTGGTGGCAGTGGTGTTATGGGAGCAGCAGTAGAGTGTTATGGTGGCAGCGGTGGCAGTGGTGGTGGCAGCGGTGGCAGGGACGGTGACAGCGGCGGTGGCAGTGCTGGTGACAATGGCGGGTGCCTTTCCTGGTGCCCGGGCGGACACCACGGTGGCACAGGACGGGTCCCCACGGGTCACAGGGGGCAACCAGCCGGGACAGGGACTTCCCTCCTTCCCAAGGGCTCAGCAGAGCAGGAATTTGGGCTCGGGAAACAGGAAAAAGTGACCGCGGCGCGGGGGGGGGGGGAAGTGCCACGTGTCCCCGGGAGCACGGGCCGGCACAGGGAATTCCCCGAGGGAATTCTCCAGCAGGAGCCGGGATCTGGGACAGCTCCCGCTGAGCCCTCCCGACCCCAGGAGACACGGGGAGAGGTGACGGTGACAGCCGGGGAAGCCGCCCCGAGGCTCCGGGAGCGGAGCTGCCGCGGGAGCAGCCCCGGAGCGGGAGCTCCGGCCGATCCCGGGAGATGGATCCCGGGAGATGGATCCCGGGAGCTGCATCCCGGGAGCTGCATCCCGGGAGCTGCCCCGGCTTCCCCCTCCCTCCAGGGGTGTCTGTCTGACCGGCCTTTCCCTCCCCGCAGAGCAAAGACCGCGACAGGAAGACGGCGATCCGGAGCTAAAGCATCGTCCCGGCGGGAAGGGCCGAGGAGCGGCGGGACAGGGACAGGGAACAGCCACACACACCCCCGGACCCGCGGCCACCGGAGCTCCCGCCCGCTCCTCCCCCGCGAAAAGGACTCATCCCGGGGCTCCCCGGACACGGCCCCCGGCCCCCAGGGCGGCCACGGACAGGAGGTGGACACGCACACGCGGGGCCGGTGGGGCCACGCTGGGACAGCGCCGGACACGCGCGGACACTCCACGACAGCACAGGGAATTCTGCCCGGAGAGCCAAAGGGACATGGGACTGCTGCCCGGAGAGCCAAAGGGACGTGGGACTGCTGCCCGGAGAGCCAGGGACGTGGGACTGCTGCCCGGAGAGCCAGGGACGTGGGACTGCTGCCCGGAGA
>NW_016690634.1:29413-31134 GCF_001604755.1 Lepidothrix coronata
CTTTCCTTTCCTTTCCTTTCCTTTCCTTTCCTTTCCTTTCCTTTCCTTTCTCCTTCCCTTCCCAAACCTTCCCTTCCCTCTTTTCCCTTTTCTTTCCCTCCCTTCCCCAGCCCCTCACACAATAAACCTCTGCATTCATCCCCACAAGTGATGGAGCCGCAGCTCCAGGCTCTGCTCCACCTTCCCAGAGCTGGAAAGGATCCAGAGGGTCCCTTCCCTTCCCACAGGGTGGTCCTGGGTGAGCACCGACCCCCCCTGCTCCCCCCCCCTTGTGCCAGGCTCAACCCAGGTGAAAAACAGGGATTCAGGGAAAACCAGATGCTGAATTTCCTGGGGAAACAAAAGGCACCCGGAGGCCGCATCCCGGCACTTCCCGGGGCTGCTCCGGCAGCTCCACTCCCAGATTCCCCGGGCTCAGGGACACGAGATGCTCCTAAAACTGTATCCCGAGGGTGTGGAAGGCGCAGGAAAGGCTGAGCTGCAGCACCTGGAGCAGCAGGTGAAGGAGCAGGACCGGGATGAGCCCCGGATCCGGCGGCTCCCGGATCCCCCTCAGAGCTGCCAGAGCCCCACGCGGCCGGGAATGCCGGATGTTCCCGGCCCCACGGTGGTATCCAAGCTCCTCCGAGGGACGTGGGATGCCCTGAGCCCCCACCCAAGACCCAAAGTGCTTCCCACGGGACGCCCAAGGGCACAGGGAGAGACGGCGGCACCGAGGAGGGGAGGGATGGAAAGGGAAAAGGAGTCCTGGGAGAAGGGGAGGGATGGAGAGGGAAAAGGAGTCCTGGGAGAAGGGAAGTGGCACAGGGCGCGCTGGGATCCACCCGGGAAGGACCCCCGGGCAGAAGCTCCTCCTGGAAAACAGGCAGAGTCCCCGGGGAGCCCACGGAACGCCGGGGCATCCACGGATGTGCCAGGAAACCCTTCCCTGCCGGGCACATTCCAAGGCCAGGCACTGCCCCCCCCCCCAAGGTGGGAAGTCAAAGAGGTGCCAGACGATGTCCCAGGCCCTAAGGAACGTCCCTTGTCCCCTCTGTGTCCCTCAAAGAGGGAAACCCTGCGAGCCGTGGAGATTCATTCCATGGACACGTGGAGATTCCATGGACACGGGGCTGCTCCCTGCGGCTCACGGGTGTTCCCCAAGCACTCAGTCATGGAATTGTTTAGGTCGGAAAACCCCTCTGAGTCCCACCCCAGCCCTACCAAAGCCAGCCCTGCCGCTGTGTCCCCAAGTGCCACCTCCCCAGGGATGCTCCATCCCCCCAGGGATGGGGATCCAGGGCTGGGAGGCCCTTCCCAGGAGGGATTTTTCCCAATATCCCAAATAAACCTCCCCTGAGGCCGTTTCCCCTCGTCCCTGGGAAAACATCCCAACTCCCACCTGCCCTGGGTGGGGGGGTCTCAGCCTCGCCCATGCCAGGCTGGGTGAGGAGCAGCAGTCGGGCCTCCCTTCCCGGCATTCCCAGAGCGGGAAGAGGCCTCTTGCTTCCCGAGGGACCCGAGCCCTGCAGGGCTGCAGGGTTTGACACATCCAGCGCTTCCCTCGCCGGGAGCCCACCCGGGCTCAGGGATTCCGGGGGGGGCTTTGGGATCGCTCTGAGGGAGCCCACCCGGGCTCAGGGATTCCAGGGGGGTCTTTGGGATCGCTCTGAGGGAGCCCACCCAGGCTCAGGGATTCCAGGGGGGCTTTGGGATCGCTCGGCTCCGACAGCCACGGCAAC
>NW_016690634.1:31199-34020 GCF_001604755.1 Lepidothrix coronata
CCACCCGGGCTCAGGGATTCAGGGGGGTCTTTGGGATCGCTCTGAGGGAGCCCACCCGGGCTCAGGGATTCAGGGGGGTCTTTGGGATCGCTCTGAGGGAGCCCACCCGGGTGCAGGGGTTCCAGGGGGGGCTTTGGGATCGCTCTGAGGGAGCCCACCCGGGCTCAGGGATTCCAGGGGGGGCTTTGGGATCGCTCTGAGGGAGCCCACCCGGGCTCAGGGATTCCAGGGGGGCTTTGGGATCGCTCGGCTCCGACAGCCATGGCAACGCCGGCGCTTCCAGTCCCGCGGCTGGAGAGAGAAGGAGGCTCGGAAAAGCTCCGGCCCCTCCGGCAGCGCTCGCACAGGACACTCGTGCGGAACTCGGGAGGCGCCCGGGGAGGAAAACTGGAAAACTTCCCCCTCCTCCCCGGAGGAGTCCCGCGGAGCCCGGGATGAGGTGGGAACACTCAGCACTCCGCCGGTTCCCGGGGCCGCGGCCAAGCCGTCCCCACCCCGGTCACGCGGGGACAAGGAGCCGGGAAAACAGGGAACGACGTCCCGGGGATCACCTCCACCTGCGCCGGGAGCCGGGGGGGGAGCAGCCCGAGGCCGGGGAGGCTCCGGGTTTTCTCCCCGGAGCGGGAAAGGCGGGAGCAGCAGCGGCTCCCTGGCAGCCGGAGCTCCCAGACGGAGCTGCCACCGGATCCCGGGGAGCCTCTTCCAGACGCACATTCCTGTCCCAGCTCATCACCGCCGGGGCCGGGCGGGGCAGGGAAGAGGCTCCCGGGGTGGGATGGGATGGGATGGGATGGGATGGGGTGGGATGGGATGGGATGGGATGGGATGGGATGGGATGGGATGGGATGGATGGACAGGCAGGGATGTGCCCCCACAGGTGGGGCTGCGGGAGACGCAGAATTCCCTGATCCAACAGCCCCCACCGGCACCTCCGGGAGCTGGGAATTCCAAGGGGGACAGGCTGTGTCCCCCCCCCCTTCCCAGTGTGGCCCCTTCCCAACACGCTGCGGGAGGTGGGAGCCGCCGGGAGCAGGTGGGAGCTCCCCGGAGAGCGGGAAGAGCCGCCGGGAGCAGGTGGGAGCTGCCCCAGGAGCGGGAGGAGGGAAGCATTCCCGGCTCCATCGGCAGGAGCCGGGGGCAGGAATTGCTCCCAGCTGCCTGGCAGGGCCTGCCCGGGCGCACAGCGATTTTCCAGCACATTTTTGCTCCGTGAGGTCACAGGTGGCTCCGGGATCCGCACGTCCCTTGGCCGGGGGGGTTGGATGAGGAGACGGGATGCGGCTCCCTCGGGATGGCAGCGAGCCCTGGGCCGGCTCCCGGGAGCCCGCTCCCGCTGCCAGCCTGGCACTGAGCTCTCCCTGGAATTCTGCTCCGGCCCAGCCCTGGCCTCGGGCCTGGGATGGCCCTGGAGAGCAGCCCCTGGAGCTCCAGATCCCGATGGAGCCGGAGGATTTTAGGGATGCAGAGCCACCCGAGCCAAGGGACACGAGCTGCAGCTCCCGCCTTCCCTGAGAACCCAGGAGACCCCAAAACTAAGAGAGAAAGCACCAAAAAGGGGGAATTTCGCCAGCAGGAAGGAAGATCAACAGCCAAGAGATTCCTGGGACAACATCCCAGCTCCCAGGTCACAGGGACGAGGCGGATCCAGTGTCTGATGTGGGACTGCACTGGGAATCAGCCCACGGAATCACACGGGATGCCCTGAGGGTCAACAGGACACAGGGGTGGGAGCACCAGCCCAGCTTCCCTCCCCCTTCACAGAATCATGGAATTGCTGGAAAATCCCTTGGAGAACACCGAGTCTGACCATCCCCCAGCCCTGCCCGGGCCAGCCCTGCCCGTGTCCCCAAGTGCCACCTCCCCAGGGATGCTCCATCCCCCTCCAGGGATGGGGATCCAGGGCTGGGCAGCCCTTCCCAGCAGGGAATTTTCCCCAATATCCCAAATAAACCTCCCCCTGGCCCAGCTTGGGGCTGTTTCCCCTCGTCCTGTCCCTGTTCCCTGGGAGCCGATCCCGATCCCACCCGGCTCCCCATTCCTTTCCCACCTCCAGGGGCACAGCTGTGCCCCCGCTGACCCTCGTGATTCCCAGAGGGATCAGAGGGGGTGTCCCAGCCACGATTCCCACCCAGGAGCAGATCCAGAGCTCCAGGTGTGGGATGCACAACCCCCCACGTGCCCCTGCATCCCTGGATCCCGCTGTGCCCGGCACGGGAGGCTCCCACAGCTGCCAACACTCCCAATCACTTCCAGATGCCTCTCTCGGCCCCTTCCCGCCCCTGGCAAAACGTGTGCAGCTGGAAAATCCTGCAGGTGGAAATTAGGGAGAGCCAGGAGGGGCTGGAGAAGAAAGGAAAAGGGTCTTTAAACACACCTTGGGGGAGGCTCGGGAACGGGAGCTGCCCCGGGATCAGGGTGGGATCAGGAGGGCTCAGGGACCCCTTCCCCTCTCCTGACCCCTGGAATCGCTTTCCAGACACCCCTTCCCACTCTTGACCACTGGAATTGCTTCCCAGACACCCCTTTCCTCTCCTGACCCCCGGGTCACTCCTCAGGAACCCCCCTCCCCTCTCCCGACCCCTGGAATTCCTTCCCAGGCACCCCTTCCCCTCCCTGCCACCACCAGCACTGCCACCATCAGTGCCACCACTGCCACCACCACCATCAGTGCCACCACTGCCACCACCACCCTTGTCACCATCCACCCTTGTCACCATCCACCCTTGTCCAGCCTTTTCCATCCAGCCCTGTCCATCCACCTTTATCCATCCCTGTCCATCCATCCCTGTCCATCCACCTTTATCCATCCCTGTCCATCCAT
>NW_016690634.1:34162-35694 GCF_001604755.1 Lepidothrix coronata
CCTGCCCATCCACCTTTGTCCATCCACCCTTATCCATCCCTGTCCATCCATCCCTGTCCATCCACCCTCATCCATCCATCCCTGTCCATCCACCCTTATCCATCCCTGTCCATCCATCCCTGTCCATCCACCCTCATCCATCCATCCCTGTCCATCTACCCTTATCCATCCCTGTCCATCCATCCTTTTCCATCCACCCTTATCCATCCCTATTCATTCACCCTTGTCCATCCACCTTTGTGCATCCCTGTCCATCCACCCTTGTCCATCCTTCCCTGTCCATCCACTCTTGTCCATCCTTTCTCATCCATCCCTGTCCATCCACCCTTGTCCATCCACCTTTATCCATCCCTGTCCATCCATCCCTGCCCATCCTTCCCTGTCCATCCACCCTTATCCATCCCTGTCCATCCATCCCTGCCCATCCATCCTTTTCCATCCACCCTTATCCATCCCTGTCCATCCATCCCTGTCCATCCACCCTTGTCCATCCACCCTTATCCATCCCTGTCCATCCATCCACCTTTATCCATCCCTGTCCATCCATCCACCTTTATCCATCCCTATCCATTCACCCTTGTCCATCCTTTTCCATCCACTCTTACCCATCCCTATCCATCCACCCTTGTCCATCCATCCCTGTCCATCCACCCTTGTCCATCCTTTCCCATCCATCCCTGCCCATCCATCCCTGTCCATCCAACCTTTCCCATCCATCCCTGTCCATCCCCCCGCAGAGAGGAGGAAAACCAGTGGGATTTTCCCCTTGGCACCCCCCCATCCCCCTCCCTCTGTGTTCAGCCCTCGGCTCGGGGAAGGAGGGAAGGGATAAAAGCGGGAAGAGCAGCAGGGCCCAGCCCCGGTGGGTCGCACCCCCGCAGGCTCCGGCGCTCCAGCCCCGCTCCGGGGACGGCTTTTCCAGCCCTTCCACACGGCTCAGGGGCTCCGGGGAGCTCTAAAAACAGGAAGCCGGTGGTGTAATTTCGGGAGGAAATTTCTCAAAGCCGAGCCATTAAAAGGGCTCCAAAGGAGCTGCGTCCAACCCATCGGAGCGAGCGAAATGAAACCGGGGAGCGGCAGGTTCAGCGCCGAGAGAAACCCAATTCCAGATTTCCTCTGCCTAATCCTGCAGGAACCCGCAGATGGAGGGGGGAGGGGGCCGTGCCCGGCCCGGCTGCGGGGCTGACACCGCCATTCCAGCCGGGAAGGCACCGGGAACAGGCCCGGAATGGGACGGGGTGTCACCCGCGCGGCCACCAAACGGCCCCGGGGGGGGCCCTGCCCGGGGTTTTCCTGGTTTGTGGAAGAGCTCTGGCTTCGCCCCGAGGGAATATCCCACTGCTGGCGCCCTTGGATCCTCCCTCCCTGTTCCCCCTGTCCCTTCCCAGCACACGGAGGCAGCGGCTGGAGGGGCCTGGTCACCCCATTCCAAGAGCCCCCCAAGGTGGGCAGAGGGACAGGGGTCTGTCCCCCCAGCCAGGACCCCTCCCCGGGGCACGGTGCCACCCCTTCATGTCTCACGGCAAAGCTCT
>NW_016690634.1:38579-40522 GCF_001604755.1 Lepidothrix coronata
AAGGGAAGGTTTGGGAAGGGAAGGTTTGGGAAGGGAAGGTTTGGGAAGGTTTGGGGGTCCATCCCGCCCCTCCCGCCCCCAGAGCAGGTTTGGGATGTGCGCCGGGAAAGGTGGGAGCCGGGTCAGCACCCCAGAGAGCAGCTGGGATGGTGGCACCGTGCCCTGGGATGGTGCTCAATGCCCGGGAGGGCCACGGAGCAGATCCTCACGGATCGGGCACCACGGGACCAAGTGACCAAGGGACGGCCGCGGGTGACGAGGGGACACGTCCCCCAGCCGGCCCCGGGCAGGGCCCCGCACACATCCCGACCCCCCGGGCACAGAGACACGGATCCCAGGGCTGGATTTGAGGGACCGGGGGGCGGATGGACACGGCCAGAGAGCTGTGCCTCCGTGTGGATCGGGGGGATCTTTAAAATCCATTAATTTGCGGCCTTTCCGCACTTAAAGGGGGGCTTGAAAAATACGGAGAGGGACTTTGGACGAGGGCCCGGAGCGACAGGACAAGGGGGGAACGGCTTCAAACTGGAAAAGGGGAGACCTGGGTGGGATATCGGGAAGGAATTCTTCCCTGGGAGGGTGGCGAGGGGCTGGGATGGAATTCCCAGAGGAGCTGTGGCTGCCCCATCCCTGGGAGAGACCAAGGGCGGGTTGGATCACCCTGGGCTGGCGGGAGGTGGCCCTGCCCGTGGCAGGGGGTGGCACTGGGTGACCCTCACCATCCCTGCCACCCAAACCCTTCCAGGACTCGGCGATCCCGCTGCCCCCCGGCCCGGGGAGGGGGCTCCCAGCCCCCCTGCCCGCCTGTCCCCAGGCCTTGGGAATGAGCTGCCGCTCTCCCCACATGATCCATCACGCGGGGCCGGGTCCTGCTCCCCGTTTAGCACCTGTGCCTCTGCCAGGAACCACATGTGACCCCTTTCTGCCTCTGATTTACTCGCTGCGAGCCGCTTTCCCACCCTCCCCCTCCCTCCCCTGCCTGCCCTCCTCGGGAATGTTTGCCAGCTGGGAACATCTCCCCCCCTGCCCCCCCAGCTCCCGGAGCCGGGGCAGGTGCCAGTGCAGGCAGCGGGACCCCCCGTTATCCCGTGACATCCCCGGCTTTGTCCGGGAACGCTCCGGCTGCGGCTCCCCCCCCCCCCCCCCCCCCCCCCCCCCCCCCCCCCCCCCCCCCCCCCCCCCCCCCCCCCAAAGCAGCTCCAGCTGTCCCGGGCTCAGATGGGAAGTGCAGGTACGGCGCTGGCTCCCTGCCCGTCTCCCCTGTGTCTGTCTGGTGAAAGAGGAAGCCAGTCCACCTCTGGAATCCTTCACTCTCTCCTCGTTCCTGCTCCCCGCGCGTCTCCCCCGGGAGCCCGGGGTCAGGCTCCCTCTCCCGGTCTCTCTTTTTTCCCCGTGCCCCTCTCGGATTACAATGCCTGCAGTGTTCCCTCCAAATCCCCCACCGCACGTTAATCCTGCTCCTCTGTCTCCAACTACCAAACCGCTTTCCTGTGCCTCCTGTCTTTCCAGGCCTCCTCCGCGATTTTTTATCTCTGACAAATCGAGCCCGTCAGCTCCGATCGGGGAACGGGGAAGGGGCTGCGGGAGCAGCCGGGAGCCGGGGAAGGGGCTGCGGGAGCAGGGCCGCCCGGGGAAGGGGATGGTCCCGGCAGGCACACACGGGGGGTCCCGGCAGGCACACACGGGGGGGGGTCCCGGCAACCCCGGCACCCCCGGCCCGGCCGCTTCCAGCGGGACGATCCCAGAACAAAGAGCCGGGAGGGGTGTGGGGTTTTTGGAGACCTCCCACCCAGCCCCGTCGTCCCCCCGTGCCTCAGTTTCCCCACCACCACCACGCCCTCCAAGGGCTGGGGGGGAATGTGAGCCCAGGAGCCTCGAATCCCGCCGGGGGAATCACAGAGCTGTGGGATTGTTGAGGGTGGAAAAGGCCTGTGAGGTCATCA
>NW_016690634.1:41072-44787 GCF_001604755.1 Lepidothrix coronata
ACACATGGGAGCACAGGGACACACATGGAAGCACAGGGACACACGTGGGAGCACAGGGACACACATGGAAGCACAGGGACACATGTGGGAGCACAGGGACACACATGGGAGCACAGGGACACACATGGAAGCACAGGGACACACATGGGAGCACAGGGACACACATCGAAGCACAGGGACACAGGTGGGAGCACAGGGACACACATGGAAGCACAGGGACACATGTGGATGCACAGGGACACACGTGGGAGCACAGGGACACACATGGGAGCACAGGGACACACGTGGAAGCACAGGGACACACATGGAAGCACAGGGACACATGTGGATGCACAGGGACACACGTGGGAGCACAGGGATACACGTGGGAGCACAGGGACACATGTGGGAGCACAGGGACAGATGCACAGGGACACACGTGGAAGCACAGGGACACACGTGGGAGCACAGGGACACACGTGGAAGCACAGGGATACACATGGGAGGACAGGGACACACGTGGATGCACAGGGACACACGTGGAAGCACAGGGACACACGTGGAAGCACAGGGACACATGTGGAAGCACAGGGACACACGTGGGAGCACAGGGATACACATGGGAGCACAGGGACACACATGGGAGCACAGGGACACACATGTGGAAGCACAGGGACACACGTGGAAGCACAGGGACACATGTGGATGCACAGGGACACACATGGGAGCACAGGGATACACATATGGAAGCACAGGGACACACATGGGAGCACAGGGACACACGTGGCAGCACAGGGACACGTGGAAGCACAGGGATACACATGGAAGCACAGGGACACAGGTGGAAGCACAGGGACACACATGGAAGCACAGGGACACACGTGGAAGCACAGGGATACACATGGGAGCACAGGGACACACGTGGATGCACAGGGACACACGTGGGAGCACAGGGACACACATGGGAGCACAGGGACACACGTGGGAGCACAGGGACACACGTGGAATTCCACCTGAGCACGGGAACTCCCACGTTCACCGGGAGGGTGGGCGAGCTCGGCCCTGGGATGGCGTTTCCATCCTCGGATGAGCTCAGGGTGACCCTGCCCGAGCAGAGGGTCACTCCAGCCCCCCCTTCCCACTCCTCAGCCATCCCGGAGCCCAGTGATGGGATGAGACCCCAGGGAGACCCCTCTTTTCCCGCCAGGATGTCACGCTGAGCGCTCGGATGGCCATCGCTGGATCCGGAGCAAACCCCGGGCTCAGGGAATGGCTGGAATTCACTTCACCTGCACCAGAAGCACCTTAAACCTCCCAAACCCGGCCAAAATCGCCCCCGGCCAGCGCGGAGCCGGGTCCAGGCTCCCGCCGCCCCTCCAGGAAGCGGGTTGGGAATGTTCCGGGATGGGGAGCGGGACCAGCCCCGGCCCCTCTGCCAGGGCCGAGCGGGGGCCGCTCTCCCCCCTCCCCACCTCCCGTCTTTCCGTGCTGATTTACTGCCCACGGAAAAAAAAAAAAGTTTCCCTCTCCCCATCCAAGATTCCTTGTGTTTTGGCTCCCGCTCCCGCAAACCCGAATCAACTGTTAATTTTGGCAGGTCCCTCCTTCGCTCTGACCGCGCTCGGACTTTTCCATTCCCGACACCTTGGGAGCTGTTCCCGGGGTGGGGGGTACAGGCATCCCCCCCCCCTTCCTCCCCTTTTCCTGGGCATTCTGCCCTTCCCCTTCGGATCCAAGGGCTGGGAGGACCTGCTGCTGCTGCCACAGCGCCGAGCAGATCCCGGAGCCCCCCCCCTCCATTCCCGGCCCTGCTCCGGGCTGGCACGTTCCTCAGGAATGAGCCAGGTGAGCTCCTGCCTCCGTGCCAGGCAGAGCCGTGGTTTTCCCCAGTTCCTGGCACAGGAGGCCACGGAGCTGCCCCAGGAGCTGAGGGAAGAGGACCCAAGCGAGCGGTGGCTTTTTGGGACGGGGATTCGGGAGCTGCCCCAGGGGCACCCACCCAGGGCACGGGGCACCCGCCAGGGCAGCCTTGGAGCCGCCGGAGCCTCCCAGGGCTCCAGACCCCCTTTCCCGGCGGGAAGAGCCGCCCAGCCCTGGCTCCCGTGCGGAGCAGGCCCCGCTCGTTAAAGGTTACGAGATGTGAAGGCGGCGGCGCAGGGCCCGGCCGGGCAGGGGGATGGGAAGGGGCCGGGATGGGATTGGGACGGGATCGGGATGGGCTGAGGGGCGACGGGGAGCACCATCCTGGGGACACCACCCCCTCCTCCATGGCACTGACAGGGGCAGCTCTCCCCCCTTTAGCGACATTCCCGCCTGGAGCAGGGCCCGGGGCTGCGGGCGGGCTCCGGCCTCCAGCTGCTTCCAATCGTGCCCGGCGCCCCCCTCTCCCAGCACCATCTGGGAAAGCGGGATGAAAGCAGCCCCTTCCAGGAGCCCTCCCAGCGCCAGAGCCCCCCCATCCCGGCGGATCCGCACCTGCGGCCCCCCCCCCTTCCCCAGGAAGGATTAGCCGGAGCGGCGGGAGCAGCACACGCGATCCCCTCCCGGGGAGCCGCCGGGAGCGGGGAGCAGAGCCTGCCATGTCAACATTCCTCCCGCTTAGGAAAACACGGCCCCGGCCCCCCGACGAGCCTATTAAAGAGAGATTTCCTGCCGGGCAGTGCGGGGACAGACCGCCGGGATCAGCCATGGGATGCGAGGGATCGGCTCCGGCCCCGGCACGGAGAGGGATGGCCCTGATGGCTTGGGATGCTTTAGGATGGCTTGGGATGGCTCTGATGGCTTGGGATGGATTAGGATGGCTTGGGATGGCTCGGATGGCTTGGGATGCTTTAGGATGGCTTGGGATGGCTCCGATGGCTCAGGGTGGATTGGG
Organism: Lepidothrix coronata; assembly: GCF_001604755.1. NCBI lineage: Eukaryota > Metazoa > Chordata > Aves > Passeriformes > Pipridae > Lepidothrix > Lepidothrix coronata. The sequence goes on from NW_016690634.1 coordinate 43,927, forward strand.
ATGGCTTGGGATGGCCCTGATGGCTTGGGATGGATTGGGATGGCTCGGGATGGCTAGGGATAGGTTAGGATGGCTCGGGATGGATTGGGATGCTTTAGGATGGCTTGGGATGGCTCTGATGGCTCAGGATGGCTCAGGATGGATTGGGATGGCTCGGGATAGGTTGGGATGGCTCAGGATGGCTCTGACGGCTCGAGACGCTTTAGGATAGCTTGGGATGGCTCTGATGGCTTGGGATGCTTTAGGATAGCTTGGGATGGCTCTGATGGCTCAGGATGGCTAGGGATGGATCAGGATGACTCAGGATGGCTTGGGATGGCTCTGATGGCTAGGGATGGATCGGGATGGCTCAGAATAGGTTAGGATGGATTGGGATGGCTCTGATGGCTCGGGATGCTTTAGGATGGCTTGGGATGCTTTAGAATGGCTTGGGATGGCTCAGGATGGCTCGGGATGGATTGGGATGGCTCGGGAGAGGTTGGGATGGCTTGGGATGGCTCTGATGGCTCAGGATGGTTCTGATGGCTCAGGATGGCTCGGGATGGATTGGGATGGCTCAGGATAGGTTGGGATGGATTGAGATGGCTCTGGTAGGTTGGGATGCATTGAGATGGCTCGGGATAGGTTAGGATGGTTTGGGATGGCTTGGGATAGGTTGGGATGGTTTGGGATGGCTCTGATGGCTTGAGATGACTCGGGATAGGTTGGGATGGTTTGGGATGGCTCTGATGGCTTGGGATGACTCGGGATGGCTCGGGATGGCTCTGGTGGCTCAGGATCAGAGGTGGGGACAGGTAGAGAGGGCTCCACAGATCCCTGAGTGGGAAGGGACCCCCAAGGATCATCCAGCCCAACTCCCGG
>NW_016690634.1:45500-48140 GCF_001604755.1 Lepidothrix coronata
CGTTTCCAGCCCCCGGGGTCGGTGTGGTTGGACCTGCCCAGGAAATCCCTCTCGCAGGGCACAACACAAGCCCTGGAGAACCTCAGGAAGATGGAAAACTCCATCTTCCCTGTGATCCCACAGCTCCCACGTCCCGGAGCAGCACCCACCTTCGCCTCCCTCCACGAGCCTCACCAATTAACTAAAAACCAATCAATGCTTTCGACGACTCCGAGTCCCTCAAAGCGACACTCCCCGTGCGTCTCCTCCCGCTCCTGCCCTCCTGGAAGGAGCTCAGACCCCCATGGCAGCCCTTGGAGGGGCAGGACACGACCCTGGAGACCCCAAAATCCAGAGCCCCGGTGTCACCAACCCCAGGGACACCTGACGGGAGAAGCGGATGCGCCGGAAAAACCTCATTCTGGGAAAGGGCCGGGATGAACTCGCGCAGCAGGAAGAGGGGGTTCGGGCTCGCTTTGCCCCCCTCAGTATCCCATGGAAGTGGAGGGGGGGGGGGGTGTTGGACCCCCCCCCCCCCATCCCGGCCAAGAGCAGCCGCAGCCCCGGGAGCGACTTCCAGGCGGGAGCGACGGCCTTTCCAAACAAAGAGCCGGGGAAACACGAGCAGGAGCCGCTGCCAGAGGGGAGGCCGGAGCGGCCTCGCAGCTGGGGTGGGATGTGGGACGCGGAGCGGGGGGGGTGTGGGGTGTGTGTGGAAGCGGGACGAGCTGCTCCGGGAGCCTCTGGAGCCTCTGGCAGCCGCCGGAGCGGGAGCGGGAGCCGGGAGGATCCTTGGCTGCCGAGCGGAGCCACGCGCGGCCCCGGCCCCGCTCCAGGGCTCCGGCCCCGCGGCCTCCCGGCTACTGCAGGGCCACGGGGCAGCGGGAGCGGCTCCAGCGGCGCTCCAGGGGCCGGCCCTTTCCCCCCTGGATGCGCTCCAAGGGGCTGGCGGGGAAGGAAAGCGGCCCCGAGGGATGCGGAGCCGCGGATTCGGCCCCGAGGCGGCTCCGGCGCCTGCGGAGGTGCTGACAGCCCGGGCACGGAGCCAGGACCTTCCCGAGGCAATCCCGCAGGGAAGACACCCCTTCCCTGGCCCGCTGATTGTCCAGAGGGATCCTGAGCCCTGCGACGCCGTTGGTGTCCCCCGGCCCGGGATGTAGGAAGGGCACAGGGCCAGCGCCTTCCCAAGGCACTTCCCGAGGGAAGAGAGCCCTTCCCTGTCCTGGTGACTGTCCGGAGGGATGCTGAGCCCTGGAATGCTGTGTGTCCCCAGGCCCGGGCTACAGGAAGGGCACGGAACCAGGACCTTCCCAAGGCACTTCCCCAGGGAAGAGACCCCTTCCCCATCCTGGTGACTGTCTGGGAGGATCCTGTCCCACCCTGGCTGATCCTCCCCCATCCCAACACCCAGATCTTGAAGTTCTCCTCTTCCAGGGCTGGATGAGGGATGCCTGAGAGCCCCTCCGGGCTCCCCAAAACCCGGGAACCGCTCCTGGAATTGCACCCTGGAAGCAGAGCCGTCCCCTCTGGCCACACACGTGGACACACATGGACACACATGAACACACACGTGGACACACACATGTGGACACACACACGGACACACACACGCGCTCCAGCCGAGGTGAGGGGTCTCCTACACCATCTGAACCACGTTCCATCCCATCCCGAACCCCCTCCAGCCCATGGAACGATCCCGATCCCAGACTCATGCAGCGGGATCACCTCATTCCCGCCAGGCGGGGACCTCAGGACCACCCGGTCCCAGCCCTGCTCCAGAGGGTCACCAGGAGCTGGTTGCCCAGATGACTTTTGGAAATCCAAGGATGGACATCCCACCGCTCCCTGGACAACCTGTGCCAGCGCTTGGTTGTCCTCACAGTCACCAACATTCCCGGATGGAATTCCGTGCGTTTCCATCAAAGCCCTTTGCCCCCGCCCCCCGTCCTGGCCACGGGGATTCCTGGGAAGAGCTGGGGCTCCCTTGTCTTCACTCCCTCCCCTCAGGGATTTCCACACCCTGAGGACATCCCTGCATCCTGGTCAAGCATTCCCAGCCCTCGGATGGAAGAGCTCCAGCCCCTCCAACACCTCGGTGCTGGAATCGCCCCAGTCACGGGGATCATGGAATGGTTGGGGCGGGAAGGCACCTCAAAGACCCCCCAGTGCCACCCCCTGCCATGGGCAGGGACACCTCCCACTATCCCAGGCTGCTCCAAGCCCCGTCCAGCCTGGCCTTGGACACTTGCAGGGATGTGATCCCGACCCTCCGGCCCTGCCGGAGTCGCTCCCGGCTGCGGAAGGACAGGGAATGTTTGGACGGAATGTTGTGCCTGTGCTGGCAGGTACAACCCCCCTCGCTATCTTTCCAGAGCTTTTCGCAAAAAAAAAAAAAAAAAAAAGGCCTGGATTATTTTGTTCCAGAGTTTTTCCAGGAATCGAAGTGGTGTTTTTTTGGACAAGCTGTGCTACTGGATAGGGAGAGATGACAAAAAAAAAACAAACGAGGAAAGAGGGATGGTAAAAGCGGCGAGGCCTGGGAGGGAGGAGGGACCGGCCTTGGATGGGCTGGAGCGGCGATCCCGGCTCCCAGAGACGGCCTGGGAGGGGGCAGGACACCCGGGAAGCATCCACACGGGGACAGGAGGTGCAGAACTCGGA
>NW_016690634.1:50031-52595 GCF_001604755.1 Lepidothrix coronata
AGTGCTCCATGGACTCACATCCCACATTCCCTGTGGGTGCTCCATGGACTCACATCCCACATTCCCTGTGGGTGCTCCATGGACTCACATCCCACATTCCCCGTGGGTGCTCCATGGAACCACATCCCACATTCCCTGTGGGTGCTCCGTGGACTCACATCCCACATTCCCATGGGTGCTCCGTGGACTCACATCCCACATTCCCCGTGGATGCTCCATGGAACCACATCCCACATTCCCTGTGGGTGCTCCATGGACTCACATCCCACATTCCCTGTGGGTGCTCCATGGAGTCACATCCCACATTCCCTGTGGGCACTCCATGGTGGGTTCCCCAGCACATCCCACATTCCCATGGGTGCTCCATGGACTCACATCCCACATTCCCTGTGGGTGCTCCATGGACTCACATCCCACATTCCCATGGGTGCTCCATGGTGGGATCCCAGTTCCCCCCCAGCCGGGCAGTGGGGACCCCACGAGGAGGAGATTCGGGATCGGGAACCACCGGACGCCGTCGCCGGGAGTGGAAAAGAGATTTCCAAACCTTCCCTCCTGCAAATATCCAAACTATCCGGTGGAAGGGGCAGCCAATCCCCGCTCCACGTGTTCCAGTTTGGGGGGAATCATCTCCGGGCTGGAGCAGGAGCCCCGGGAACGACCCGGCCCCCGGAACCAGCCCGGAGCCTCCGCTTCCTCCGCACATTCCCGGAACCCGGAGCGGGGCCTGATGAAGTGGGACATTGGAACAGCAGCCAGAGCCTCAGGCCTGGAGATCCACAGATTCCAAGACCCCCCCAAATTTGGGAAGGGGAGGAGGGAGCCAAGGCCAGCCCTGAGCTGGGCAGGAGGGCGGCGATCCCGGGTCCCTTCCACGCTGGAATGTGGCTCCTCCGGAGAGGGACGGGATGTCGGAGCAGGACCCCTGGCATTCCAGAGGGAAGGATGTTGGAGCAGGATCCCTGGCATTCCAGAGGGAGGGCTCTGCCAGCGTGGCCCTGCCATCCCTGCAGGAACAGAGGAGGCTGGAAAGCCTTTCCCTGGCTCTGAGGGTGTGGGGCACAAACCTTCCGGGTCACTCCGGGTTTGGGGATCCACGGTGCNCCCCCGGGGACCAGGGCGTGGGGTTTGGGTGGGTCTGGGGTTTGTTTTGGGGTTTTGGTTTTGGTTTTGTTTTTTTTTTTTGGCTGCGAGTTATTTTTTTGTGAAATCACAATTTATCTCCTTCATTTTACGTCATCACCACTCGTTGTAACCACTGAGAAAACCGACGCCATTTCTCTTTTATCCCTGTTTTCCAAATGAACCGTTTAAAACGTTTTTCCACCTGTTTCGCCGAGGTTTGGTCGCGGTTTGGGGACTTCGACGGGTCCTTTTTTTTTTTTTTTTTTTTTTCACCTTTAACGCCTTAAAAGCCTCCTGAGACGGCACCTCCGAAGGCAAAGCCACGGAATCACGGAATTCCCGAGGCTGGAAGATCCCTCAGAGCCCACCGAGTCCATCCCCCAGCCCCGCCCGTGTCCCCAAGTGCCCCCTCCCCAGGGATGCTCCATCCCCCAGGGATGGGGATCCAGGGCTGGGCAGCCCCTTCCCAGCAGGGATTTTCCCCAATATCCCACCTGAGCCTCCCCCTGGCACAACCCGAGGTCTTTGCTGGGAATAACTGTTTCCATGCCCAGGTCGCCTCCTTATTCCAGGGAAACCCGGGTGCCGGGGCTGTTTTCCACTTGAGTCAGGAGCTGTTCCCAGCAGCCCTGACTGTCTGGCCACTGCTCCTTCCTGGCCTGGGAGCCCGGATCCACCCAGCTGACGTGAGCTCCGAGGAATCCGACGGGCACCGGCTGCTCCGGAGCTCCCGGGGGAGCACGGGCTGGCCCCGGAATATCCCCGTGCCGAGAGCCCTCCGTGGATGGACGGATAAAAACAAACACAGAGCGACACAAACCCCACGTTTGCCAGCACTGTCCTTGGAACCTGCGGGCACCACAGCAGAGCCGGGAATCTTCCCAAAAATATCTCCTGGACACCACGGACACTGCGGGCCAGACCGGACTCCGGGTGAGGGCAACACCCAAACTCTCTCCCTGTCACATCCCACATTCCCTGGGGGTGCTCCGTGGAGTCTCATCCCACATTCCCTGTGGGTTCCCCAGCACATCTCACATTCCCTGTGGGTGCTCCATGGACTCACATCCCACATTCCCTGGGAGTGTTCCATGGTGGGTTCCCCAGCACATCCCACATTCCCTGTGGGTGCTCCATGGACTCACATCCCACATTCCCTGCGGGTGCTCCATGGACTCACCTCCCACATTCCCTGTGGGTGCTTCATGGAGTCACATCCCACATTCCCTGTGGGTTCCCCAGCACATCCCACATTCCCTGTGGGTGCTCCATGGACTCACATCCCACATTCCCTGTGGGTGCTCCATGGACTCACATCCCACATTCCCTGGGGGTGCTCCATGGACTCACATCCCACATTCCCTGTGGGTGTTCCATGGAACCACCTCCCACATTCCCTGTGGGTGCTCCATGGACTCACATCCCACATTCCCTGGGGG
>NW_016690635.1:0-4311 GCF_001604755.1 Lepidothrix coronata
GTGCCTGCCCTCAGTGGGGCCCAGCAATGCTTCAAGGCACTTGCAATTTGGCTTCTGACTTCTTGAGCAGCTTCTTCAATTTTCTCTCAGTACCTCAGGATCATGGGCTGGGCTGCAAACACACCGTGGTGTTATAGGTAAATGAAACTTAGGCTGAAATATAGCAGCAAAAATTTATTAAAGATTTATATAAAATGCAAATAAGCAAAACAGCAGGCTGGGCTGCCGGGGAGACTCCTGCTCCACTCACGGCCAGCGGGCACAGTAGGCAAAACCAGTAATCTTTATACCATTGTCAATTCCCTTCCCATAGTCACTTGTTATCCTTCTATTGGATCCGAGTTCACAAGTCTGGTTCTGGTTGGTTCTTTTGCAGGCTCACTTCAGTTGCCAGGTACTTCCCTTTTTATAGCTTTAGGTAATTTTTCGTCCTTGAGGCCTACTGTGTGAATCTCTCCAGATGTCCATCTTGGATGCTTTTTATCGTCTTCGTTCTTGACCCTTTGATCCTTGTCCTTCCCTTCGTTACTTTCAGCGTACACTTTTAGACAATATACAAAAGACAGTAAGGCATAACAACTTGTTTTGTCAGCTTAAGAACTGCAGCTGCAGGACTATCAGCCTATAGTACTGACAGGTTAATTACCCATTTTGCAACTTACAGTCCTCTGAACTTAATAGAACATTGATTACAATAATATATATATATACATAGAGAAATATAACATGCAATACTATTAAAAGAGTAAATTACTCTACTACAACTATTAGTACTACTAATTTGATGAGTAAATTACTTTACTACTACTTATTTGTTAAAGGGCTAAAAGAACTTTTGACAGGGGATGGCCCAGAGGCCAATTAAAAAAAATTAGAGAATTAGAGAAATATCTCTAATTAAAATTTAGAAAACGGTTAAATACAGCGAAAAAAAAGAACTTTATAAACAGTACCACGCAAAATCCAACCCTGTGGCAAAAAAGGACAGTTTTATTTTTACACTTGAACTTTTTATATTTATTTCATGTTCCCTGGTGTCAGGCCTGGACAGGAACTTCCAGCTCGCAGCTTAAATTTAATTAAATTAAATTTAATTCATTTAATTGGAATTAAATGAAAAAAGGAAATCCCACCCCCTTCTGTTTTCCACAGATTATTATGTTTTTAATATAATTATTATTATTCTTAATATTAATTAAATATTAGGCTTAATATTAGTAATAATTAAATATTATTCTTCCTAATACTGCTAATAATAGATAAATAAATAAATACATACAAAATAATTAATTAAGTAACTAAATATTATTTTTATGGTTATTTAAATATGGGTGTCACAGTCCGTGGGTGTCACAGTCCCTGGAATGTCACAGTCCGTGGAATGACACAGTCCATGGAATTAAAAAATCCCTGGAATGTCACAGTCCCTGGAATGTCAAAGTCCGTAGAATGTAAAAGTCCGTGGGTGTCACAGTTCATGGAATGTCAAAGTCCCTGAAATTTCACAGTCCGTGGAATGTCACAGTCCGTGGGTGTCACAGTCCCAGGAATGTCACAGTCCATGGAATGTCATAGTCCATAGGTATCACAGACAGTGAGTGTCAGAGTCCGTGGAATGTCACAGTCCCTGGAATGTCATAGTCCATGGGTGTCACAGTCCGTGGAATGTCACAGTCCCTGGAATGTCACAGTCCGTGGAATGTCACAGACTGTGGAATGTCGAAGTCCGTGGAATGTCACAGTCCCTGGAATGTCGCAGTCCGTGGAATGTCACAGTCCCCCGAATGTCACAGTCCGTGGAATGTCACAGTCAGTGGAATGTCACAGTCCGTGAGTGTCGCAGTCCCTGGAATGTCTCACTCCCTGGAATGTCACAGTCCGTGGAATGACACAGTCCCTGGAATGTCACAGTCCCTGGAATGTCACAGTCCCTGAAATGTCACAGTCCGTGGGTGTCACAGTCCCTGGAAAGTCACAGTCTGTGGAATGTCACAGTCCCTGGAATGTCACTGTCCGTGTGTGTCATAGTCAGTGGAATGTCACAGTCCGTGGGTGTCACGTTCCGTGGTTGTCACAGTCCCTGGAATGCCACAGTCCATGGAACGTCACAGTCCCTGGAATGTCACCGTCCCTGGAATGTCACAATCAGTGGAATGTCACAGTCTATGGGTGTCACAGTCCGTGGAATGTCACAGTCCCTGGAATGTAACAGTCCTTGGAATGTCAAAGTCCCTGGAATGTCACAGTCCCTGGAATGTCGCAGTCTGTGGAATGTCACAGTCCGTGTGTGTCACAGTCCCTAGAATGTCACAGTAGGTGGAATGTCATACTCCGTGGGGGTCACAGTCCATGAAATGTCACAGTCCGTGGGTGTCACAGTCCCGGAATGTCACAGTCTGTTGTAGACGACGGGATAAAGACACTTTTAGACCACAAAATTGATCAATAACTTATCCAAACTTTATTGCTGCGTGCTTCGTGCTTATATAGAGTACTTAATTAGCTTCATGCATATTGCAAAATCTAAGCTCATTATTGGTTAACAATTACCTAAGTTATATTTGCGCAAATGGTAATTCTTTAACCTTCTTATAGTTGTTTGCTATTTACTCTGCTTTCCCATCCGCTTTATTGTATTTATCTATCACATAGTCAGTTTCACACATACAGTGGCCTTCTAATAGACACTTTTACCGAGAGACCAGCACTTTTACCGTGGGACCAGAGCTACTGCTTCTCTCTCTTGTCCTCTTTCTATCAACCATGTTTCTGCAATATCTTCCACAACAGTCCCTGGAATGTCACAGTCCGTGGAATGTCACAGTCCCTGGAATTTCAAAGTCCGTGGGTGTCACAGTCCCTGGAATGTCAGAGTCCGTGGGTTTCGCAGTCCCTGGAATGTCACAGTCCCTGGAATGTCACAGTTTGTGGGTGTCACAGTCCATGGAATGTCACAGTCCCTGGAATGTCACAGTCCGTGGAATTTCACAGTCCCTGGAATGTCACAGTCCGTGAGTGTCACAGACCGTGGGTGTCACAGTCTGTAGAATGTCACAGTCCGTGGGTGTCACTGTCTGTGGAATGTCACAGTCCCTGGAATGTCACAGTCCCTGGAATGTCACAGTCCACAGGTGCAACAGTCCCTGGAATGTCACTGTCCGTGGGTGTCACAGACCCGGGAATGTAACAGTTCCTGGAATGTCACAGTCCGTGGAATGTCACAGTCCCTGGAATGTCTTAGTCCGTGGAATGTCACAGTCCGTGGAATTTCACAGTCTCTGGAATGTCAGAGTTTGTGGGTGTCACAGTCCGTGGGTGTCACAGTCCCTGGAATGTAATAGTCTTTGGAATGTCACAATCCATGGTATGTCACAGTCCCTGGAATATCACAGTCCGTGGAATGTCGCAGTTTCTGGGCGTCACAGTCTCTGGAACGTCACAGTCCGTGCATGTCACAGTCTGTGGGTGTCACAGTCCGTGGGTGTCACAATCCCTGGAATGTCACAGTCCACAGGTGCAACAGTCCCTGGAATGTCACTGTCCGTGGGTGTCAGAGACCCGGGAATGTCTTAGTTAGTGGAATGTCACAGACCGTGGAATGTCACAGTCCGTGGAATTTCACAGCCTCTGGAATGTCAGAGTCTGTGGGTGTCAGAGTCCGTGTGTGTCAGAGTCCGTGGGTGTCACAGTCCCTGGAATGTAACAGTCTTTGGAATGTCACAGTCCGTGGAATGTCACAGTCCGTGGGTGTCACAGTCCGTGGGTGTCACAGTCCGTGGGTGTCACAGTCCGTTGAATGTCACAATCCCTGGAATGTCACAGTCCTTGGAATGTCACAGTCCGTGGAATGTCACAGTCCGTGGAATGTCACAATCTGTGGAATGTCACAATCCGTGGGTGTCACAATCCCTGGAATGTCACAGTCCCTGGAATATCACAGTCCCTGGAATGTCACAGTCTCTGGAATGTCACAGTCTGTGGGTGTCATAGTCCGTGGAATGTCACAGTCCCTGGAATGTCGCAGTCCGTGGAATGTCACACTCTGTGGCTGTCATAGTCCATGGAATGTCACAGTCCCCGGAATGTCACAACTAGTGGAATGTCACAGTCCCTGGAATGTTACAATCCGTGGAATGTCACAGTCCGTGGGTGACACAATCCCTGGAATGTCACAGTCCCTGGAATGTCACAGTCCGTGGAATGTCACACTCTGTGGCTGTCATAGTTCGTGGAATGTCACAGTCCCCGGAATGTCACAACTCGTGGAATGTCACAGTTTGTGGGTGTCACAGTCCCTGGAATGTCACAGTC
>NW_016690635.1:4444-9054 GCF_001604755.1 Lepidothrix coronata
GTGGGTGTCACAGTCCCTGGAATGTCACAGTCCCAGAAACGTCACAGTCCGTGGGTGTCACAGTCCGTGGATTGTCACAGTCCGTGGGATGTCACAGTCCCTGGAATATCACAGTCCCTGGAATGTCACAGTCCGTGGGTGTCACAGTCCGTGGGTGTCACAGTCCGTGGATTGTCACAGTCCGTGGGATGTCACAGTCCCTGGAATATCACAGTCCCTGGAATGTCACAGTCCGTGGGTGTCACAGTCCGTGGGTGTCACAGTCCCTAGAATGTCACAGTCCGTGGGTGTCACAGTCCGTGGAATGTTAAAGTCCGTGGAATGTCACAGTCCCTGGAATGTCACAGTCCGTGGGTGTCACAGTCCGTGGAATGTCACAGTCCGTGAATGTCACAGTCTGTGGAATGTCACAGTCCGTGGAATGTCACAGTCCGTGGGTCTCACAGTCCCTGGAATGTCACAGTCTGTGGAATTTCACAGTCCGTGGAATGTCACAGTCCGTGAGTGTCACAGACCGTGGGTGTCACAGTCTGTGGAATGTCACAGTCCGTGGGTGTCACAGTCCCTGGAATGTCACAGTCCGTGGATGCCACAGTCCCTGGAATGTCACAGTCCCTGAAATGTCACAGTCCCTGGAATGTCACAGTCCGTGGGTGTCACAGTCCCTGGAATGTCACAGTCCCTGGAATGTTACAGTCCGTGGATTGTCACAGTTCTTGGAATGTCACAGTCCGTGGAATTTCACAGTCTCTGGAATTTAAGAGTTCGTGGATGTCACAGTCCGTGGGTGTCACGGTCCATGGAATGTCACAGTCAGTGGAATGTCACAGTCCGTGGGTGTCACAGTCCCTGGAATGTCACAGTCCCTGGAATGTCACAGTCCGTGGGTGTCACAGTCTGTGGGTGTCACAGTCCGTGGAATGTCACAGTCCGTGGAATGTCACAGTCCAAGGAATGTCACGGTCCTTGGACGGTCACAGTCTGTGGGTGTCAGAGTCCCTGGAATGTCACAGTCCCTGGAATGTCACAGTCTGTGGGTGTCAAAGTCTTTGGGTGTCACAGTCTGTGGAATGTCACAGTCCCTGAATTGTCACAGTCCGTGGGTGTCACAGTTTGTGGGATGTCATAGTCTGTGGAATATCACAGTCCCTGGAATGTCACAGTCCGTGGAATGTGACAGTCCGTGGGTGTCACAGTCCCTGGAATGTCACAGTATGTGGGTTTCAAAGTCTTTGTGTGTCACAGTCTGTGGAATGTTACAGTCCCTGAATCGTCACAGTCCGTGGGTGTCACAGGCCGTGAGATGTCACAGTCTGTGGAATATCACAGTCCCTGGAATGTCACAGTCCGTGGAATGTGACAGTCCGTGGGTGTCACATTCCGAGGGTGTTACAGTCCGTGGAATGTCACAGTCCGTGGGTGCCACAGTCCTTGGAATGGCACAGTCCGTAGGTGTCACAGTCCCTGGAATGTCACAGTACCAGGAATGTCACAGTCCATGGAATGTCACAGTCCGTGGAATGTCACAGTCCGAGGGTGTCACAGTACGTGGGTGTCACAGTCCGTGGGTGTCACAGTACGTGGAATTTCACAATCCGTGGAATCTCACAGGCCCTGGAATGTCACAGACCCTGGAATGTCACATTCCGTGAGTGTCAGAGTCCGTGGGTGTCACAGTCCCTGGAATATCATAGTCCCTGGGTGTCCCAGTCCGTGGAATGTCACAGTCCGTGGAATGTCACAGTCTGTGGGTCTCACAGTCCTTGGAATGTCACAGTCCCTGGAATGTAACAGTCCGTGGAATGTCACAGTCCCTGGAATATCTCAGTCCGTAGAATGTCACAGTCCGTGGGTGTCACAGTACCTGGAACGTCACAGTCCGTGGGTGTCACAGTCTGTGGGATTTCACAGTCCCTGGAATGTCACAGTCTGTGGAATGTCACAGTCGGTGGAACGTCACATTCAGTGCGTGTCACAGTCCGTGGAATTTCACAGTCTGTTGGTGTCACAGTCTCTGGAAAGTCAAAGTGCTTGGAAGGTAACAGTCCGTGTGTGTCACAGTCCGTGGAATGTCACAGTCCAAGGGTGTCAAAGTCCCTAGAATGTCACAGTCCGTGGAATGTCGCAGTTTGTGGGCGTCACAGTCTCTGGAATGTCACAGTCCACAGGTGCAACAGTCCCTGGTATGTCACTGTCCGTGGGTGTCACAGACCAGGGAAGGTCTTAGTCCGTGGAATGTCACAGACCGTGGAATGTCACAGTCCGTGGTTGTCACAGTCCCTAGAATGTCACAGTCCGTGCGTGTCACAGTACGTGGAATTTCACAGTCCGTGGGTGTCACAGTACGTAGAATTTCACAGTCTGTTGGTGTCACAGTCTCTGGAAAGTCACAGTGGTTTGGAAGGTAACAGTCCGTGTGTGTCACAGTCCGTGGAATGTCACAGTCCATGGGTGTCAAAGTCCCTAGAATGTCACAGTCTGTGGAATGTCGCAGTTTGTGGGCGTCACAGTCTCTGGAACGTCACAGTCCGTGCGTGTCACAGTCTGTGGGTGTCACAGTCTGTGGGTGTCACAATCCCTGGAATGTCACAGTGCACAGGTGCAACAGTCCCTGGTATGTCACTGTCCGTGGGTGTCACAGACCCGGGAATGTCTTAGTCCGTGGAATGTCACAGACCGTGGAATGTCACAGTCNGTCCCTGGAATGTCACAGTCCCTGGAATGTCACAGTCCGTGGGTGTCACAGTCCCTAGGACGTCACAGTACGTGGTTGTCACAGTTCGTGAATGTCACAGTCCCTGGAATGTCACAGTCCCTGGAATGTCAAAGTCCGTGGGTGTCACAGTCCCTGGAATGTCACAGTCTCTGGAATGTCACAATCCGTAGGTGTCACAGTCCCTGGAATGTCACAGTCCGTGGAATGACACAGTCCGTGGATGTTACAGTCCCTTGAATGGCACAGTCCGTGGAATGTCACAGTCCCTGGAATGTAACAGTCTGTGGGATGTCACAGTTTGTGGGTGTCACAGTCCGTGGAATGTCACAGTCCGTGGGTGTTAGAGTTCTTGGTATGTCACAGTCCTTGGAATTTCACAGTCCCGGGAATGTCACAGTCCCTGAAATGTCAGATTCCGTGGAATGTCACAGTGCATGGAATGTCACAGTCCCTGGAAGGTCACAGTCCCTGGAATGTCACAGTCCGTGGAATGTCACAGTCTGTGGGTGTCACAATCCGTGGAATGTCACAGTTCCTGGAATGTCACAGTACCTGGACTGTCACAGTCCGTGGAATGTCAGAGTCCCTGGAATGTCACAGTCCCTGGAATGTCACAGACCGTGGGATGTCACAGACCGTGGAATGTCACCGTCCGTGGGATGTCACAGTCCGTGGGTGTCACAGTCCGTGGAATGTTACAGTCCGTGGGTGTTAGAGTTCTTGGAATGTCACAGTCCTTGGAATGTCACAGTCCCGGGAATATCTCAGTCCCTGAAACATCACAGTCCTTGTAATGTCACAATCCCGGGAATGTCACAGTCCCTGGAATGTCACAGTCCTTGGAATGTCACAGTACCGGGAATGTCACAGTCCCTGGAATGTCAGATTCCGTGGAATGTCACAGTCCCAGGAATGTTACAGTCTTTGGAATGTCAGAGTCCCGGGAATGTCACAGTCCGTGGGTGTCACATTTCTTGGAATGTCACAGTCCCTGCAAGACCATAGTCCCTGGAATGTCACAGTCCCTGGAATGTCACAGTCCCTGGAATGTCACAGTCCCAGGAATGTCACCATCCCTGGAATGTCACAGTCCGGGGGTGTCACAGTCCCTGGAAGGTCACAGTCCGTGTAATATCGCAGTCCGTGGGTGTCACAGTCCCTGGAATGTCACAGTTCGTGGAATGTCACAGTCCCTGGAATGGAACAGTCCCTGGAATTTCACAGTCCGTGGAATATCACAGTCCGTGTTTGTTATAGTCCCTGGAATGTCACAATCCCTGGAATGTCACAGTCTGTGGGTGTCACAGTTCGTGGAATGTCACAGTCCCAGGAATGTCACAGTCCGTGGGTGTCTCAGTCCGTGGAATGTCACAGTCCCTGGAATGCCACAGCCCCTGGAACGTCACATTCCGTGGAATGTCTGAATCCGTGAGTGTAACGGGCCGTGGGATGTCACAGTCCGTGGGTGTCACAGTCCCAGGAATGTCAATGTCACTGGAATGTCACAATCCGTGGGTGTCACAGTCCCTGGAATGTCACAGTCCCTGGAATGTCACATTTTGTAGAATGTCTCAGTCTGTGGTTGTCACAGTCCCTGGAATGTCAGATTCCATGGAATGTCACAGTCCCAGGAATGTCACAGTCTTTGGAATGTCACAGTACCTGGAATGTCGCAGTCAGTGGGTGTCACATTCCTTGGAATGTCACAGTCCCTACAAGCCTACAGTCCCTGGAATGTCACAGTCCGTGGGTGTCACAGTCCGTGGGTGTCACAGTCCATGGAATGTCACAGTCCATGCGTGTCACAGTCCCTGGAATGTCACAGTCCTTGGAATGTGACACTCCCTGGAATGTAACCATCCGTGGGTGTCACAGTCCCTGGAATGTCACAGTC
>NW_016690635.1:12114-19454 GCF_001604755.1 Lepidothrix coronata
TGTCACAGTCCCTGGAATGTCACAGTCCTTGGAATGAGACAGTCCCTGGAATGTAACAATCCGTGGGTGTCACAGTCCCTGGAATGTCACAGTCCGTGGAATGTCACAGTCCCTGGAATGTCACTGTCCATGGTATGTCACCATCTCTGGAATGTCACAGTCCCTGGAATGTCACAGTCCGTGGAATGTCACAGTCCCTGGAATGTCCCTGTCCGTGGTATGTCACCATCCCTGGAATATCACAGTCCGCGGAATGTCACAGTCCGTGGAATGTCACAGTCCCTAGAATGTTGCAATGCGTGGAATGTTATAATACGTGGAATGTCACAGTCTGTGGGTTTCACAGGCCGTGGGATGTCACAGTCCGTGGGTGTCACAGTCCCAGGAATGTCAAAGTCCCTGGAATGTCACAATCCGTGGGTGTCACAGTCCCTGGAAAGTCACAGTACGTGGAATGACACAGTCCGTGGATGTCACAGTCTGTGGAATATGACAGTCCCTGGAATGTCTCAGTCCCTGGAATGTCACAGTCCGTGGAATGTCACAGTCTGTGGGATGTCACAGTCTGTGGGCGTCACAGTCCGTGGAATGTCTCATTCCGTGGGTGTCACAGTCCCTGGAATCTAACAGTCCTTGGAATGTCACAGTCTCTGGAATGTCACAGTCCCTGGAATGTCACNGAATGTCACAGTCCCTGGAATGTCACGATCCTTGGGTGTCACAGTCCGTGGAATGTCACAGTCTGTGGAATGTCACAGTCCCTGTAATGTCACAGTCCCGGGAATGTCACAGTCCCTAGAATGTCACAGTCCAAGGTGTCACAGTCCCTGGAATGTCACAGTCCTTGGAATGTCACAGTCCCCGGAATGTAACAATCCGTAGGTGTCATAGTCCCTGGAATGTCACAGTCCGTGTAATGTCACAGTCCCTGACATGTCAAAGTCCGTGGGTGTCACAGTGTGTGGAATGTGACAGTCCCTGGAATCTCACAGTCCGTGGAATGACACAGTCCGTGGATGTTACAGTCCCTTGAATGGCACAGTCCGCGGAATGTCACAGTCCCTGGAATGTAACAGTCTGTGGGATGTCACAGTCCGTGGGTGTAACAGTCCGTGGAATGTCACAGTCCGTGGGTGTTAGAGTTCTTGGAATGTCACAGTCCGTGGAATGTCACAGTCCGTGGAATGTCATAGTCCCTGGAATGTCACAGTCCCGGGAATGTCTCAGTCCCTGGAATGTCACTGTCCCTGGAATGTCACAGTCCGTGGAATGTCACAGTCCCTGGAATGTCTCAGTCCGTGGGATGTCACAGTCCCTGGAATGTCACAACCCGTGGAATGTCACAGTCCGTGGGTGTCACAGTTCGTGGAATGTCACAGTCCCAGGAATGTCACAGTCCGTGGGTGTCTCAGTCCGTGGAATGTCACAGTCCGTGGAATGTCACAGCCCCTGGAACGTCACATTCCGTGGAATGTCAAAATCCGTGAGTGTCACAGTCCCTGGAATGTCACATTCCCTGGAATATCACAGTCCGTGGAATGTAACAGTCTCCGGAATGTCACAGTCCCTTGAATGTAACAGTTTGTGGAATGTAACAGTCCGTAGGTGTCACAGTCCCTGGAATATCACAGTTCGTGGAATGTCACAGTCCCTGGAATGTAACAGCCCGTGGAATGTCACAGTCCCTGGAATGTCACAGTCCGTGGGTGTCACAGTATCTGGAATGTCACAGTCCGTGAGTTTCACAGTCCCTGGAATGTCACAGTCTGTGGAATGTCAACGTCCGTGGAATTTCACAATCTGTAGAATGTCACCGTCCGTGGAATTTCACAGTCCCTGGAATGTCACAGTCTCTGGGTGTTACACTCCCTGGAATATCACTGTCCGTGGAATGTCGCAGTCCCTGGAATGTCGCTTTCCGTGGGTGTCACAGTCCCTGGAATGTCGTAGTCCGTGGAATGTCACAGTCCCTGGAATGTCACAGTCCCTGGAATGTCACAGTTCGTGGATTGTCACTGTCCCTGGAACGTCACAGTCCCTGGAATGTCACATTCCGTGCAATATCACCGTCCCTGGAATGTCACAGTCCCTGGAATGTCACAGTCGGTGTGTGTCACAGTCCCTGGAATGTCATAGTCCGTGGAATGTAACTGTCCGTGCGTGTCACAGATCCTGGAATGTCACAGTCCCTGGAATGTCACCGTCCGTGGAATGTCACAGTCCGTGGTTGTCACAGTCTCTGGAATGTCGCAGTCCCTGGAATGTCACAATCTGGGGAATGTCACAGTCCGTGAGTGTCACAGTCCCTGGAATGTCACAGTCCCTGGAATGTCACAGTTTGTGGAATGTCACAGTCTCTGGAATGTCAAAGTCCCTGGAATGTCACAGTCGTGGGTGTCACAGCCCGTGGAATGTCACAGTCCGTGGGTGTCACAGCCCGTAAAATGTCACAGTCTCTGGAATGTCACAGTCCCTGGAATGTCAAAATCCGTGGAATGTCACAGACCGTGGTGTGTCACAGTCCGTGGAATGTCACAGTCCGTGGGTGTCACAGTCCGTGGAATGTCTCAGTCCCTGGAATGTCACAGTCTGTGGGTGTCGCAGTTCATGGGTGTCACAGTCCCTGGAATGTCACAGTTACTGGAATGAAACAGTCCCTGGAATGTCACAGTTTCTGGAATGTCACAGTCTGTGGGTGTCACAGTCCGCGGAGAGTCACAGACCGTGGAATTTCACGGTCCGTGGGTGTCACAGTTCGTGGAATGTCACAGTCCCTGGTATGTCACTGTCCATGGAATGTCACAATTAGTGGGTGTCACACTCCCTGGAATGTTACAGTGAGTGGAATGTCACAGTCCGTGGGATGTCACAGTCCGTGGAATGTCACAGTCTGTGGAATGTCACAGTCCGTGGGTGTCACAGTCCCTAGAATGTCGCAGTCCCTGGAATGTCACTGTCCATGGAATGTTACAGCCCGTGGAATGTCACTATCCCTGGAATGTCACAGCCCGTGGAATGTCAGAATCCCTGGAATGTCACAGTCCCTGGGATGTCAGAGTCCGTGGGTGTCACAGTCCCTGGAATGTGACAGTCCGTGGGATGTCGCTGTCCGTGGAATGTCTCAGTCCGTGGAATGTCACAGTCCCAGGAATGTCATAGACCATGGGTGTCACAGTCCTTGGAATATCACAGACTGTGGAATGTCACAGTCCGTGGAATGTCACAGTCCCTGGAATGTCAGAGTCCCTGGAATGTCACCATCCGTGGAATGTCACAGTCCCTGGAATGTCACAATCTCTGGAATGTTACCGTCCGTGGGTGTCACAGTCCCTGGAATGTCACCGTCCCTGCAATTTCACAGTCCGTGGAATTTCACAGTATCAGGAATGTCACAGTCCCTGAAATATAAAGGTCCGTGGAATGTCTCAGTCCCTGGAATGTCATAGTCCCTGGAATGCAACAGTCCGTGGGTGTACCATTCCCTGGAATGTCATAGTCCTTGGGTGTCACAGTCCGTGGAATGTCACAGTCCGTGGAATTTCACAGTCCCTGGAATGTGTCAGTCCCTTGAATGTCACTGTCCCTGGAATGCCACAGTCCGTGGAATGTCACTGTCCCTGGAATGTCACAGTCCCTGGAATGTCACAGTCCTCGGATGTCACAGTTTCTGGAATGTCATAGTCAGTGGGTGTCACAGTCCGTGGAATGTCACAGCCCGTGGAATGTCACAGTCCGTGGTGTCACAGTCCCTGGAATGTCACAGTTCGTTGAATGTCACAGTCTGTGGGTTTCACAGTCCGTAGAATGTCACAGTCCCTTGAATGACACAGTCCGTGGGTGTCAGAATCTGTGGAACGTCACAGTCTTTAGAATGTCACAGTCCCTGGAATGTCACAGTCTGTGGGTGTCACAGTCCGTGGAATGTCACAGTCCTTGGGTGTCACAGTCGGTGGAATGTCACAGTCCGGAGAATGTCACAGTCCCTGGAATGTCACAGTCCGTAGAATGTCACAGTCTCTGGAATGTCACAGGCTCTGGAATGTCACCGTCCGTGGAATGTCACAGTCTCTGGAATGTCACAGTCTCTGGAATGTCACAGTCCCAGGAATGTCACTGTCTGTGCAATGTCACAGTCCCTAAAATGTCACAGTCCCTGGAATGTCACAGTCCTTGGAATGTCATAGTCCCTGGAATGTCACAGTCCCTGGAATGTCACCATCCATTGAATGTTACAGTCCCTGGAATGTCCCAGTGTCTGGAATGTCACCGTCCGTGGGTGTCACAGTCCGTGGAATGTCACCGTCCCTAAAATGTCACAGTCCGTGGTGTGTCACAGTATCAGGAATGTCACAGTCCCTGGAATATAACGGTCCGTGGAATGTCTCAGTCCCTGGAATGTCATATTTCCTGGAATGTCACAGTCCGTGGGTGTACCATTCCCTGGAATGTCATAGTCCGTGGGTGTCATAGTCCGTGGAATGTCACAGTCCGTGGAATGTCACAGTCCCTGGAATGTCAGAGACCCTGGAATGTCGCAGTCCCAGGAATGTCACAGTCCCTGGAATGTCACAGTCCTTGGATGTCACAGTTTCTGGAATGTCATAGTCAGTGGGTGTCACGGTCCGTGGAATGTCACAGTCCGTGGAATGTCACAGTCCGGGGTGTCACAGTCCCTGGAATGTCACCGTCCGTGGAATGTCACAGTCCCTGGAATGTCACAGTCCCTGGAATGTCACAGTCTGTGGAATGTCACAGTCCCTGGAATGTCACAGACCGTGAAATGTCACAGTCTCTGGAATGTCACAGTCACTGGAATGCCACAGTCCCTGGAATGTCACCGCCCGTGGAATGTCACAGTCTTTGGAATGTCACAGTCTCTGGAATGTCACCATCCGTGGGTGTCACAGTCTGTGGAATGTCACAGTCCCTGGAATGTCGCAGTCTGTGTAATGTCACAGTCTCTGGAATGTCACGTTCCATGGAATGTCGCAGTCTGTGGAATGTAACAGTTCGTGGGTGTCACAGTCACTGGAATGTCTCAGTCCCCGGAATGTCACCGTCCGTGGAATGTCACAGTCCCTGCAATATAACCGTCCGTGGAATGTCACAGTCCGTGGGTGTCACAGTCCATGGAATGTCACAGTCCCTGGAATGTCACAGTCTCTGGAATGTCACAGTGCCTGGAATGTCACCGTCTCTGGAATATCACTGTCCGTGGGCGTCACAGTCCATGGAATGTCACAGTCCCTGGAATGTCACGCTCCGTGGGTGTCACAGTCCTTGGAATGTCACAGTCCGTTGAGTGTCACCGTTCGTGGGTGTCACAGTCTTTGGGTGTCACAGTCCCCGGAATGTCACAGTCCCTGGAATGTCACAGTCCGTGGAATGTCACAGTCGGTGGGTGTCACAGTCTGTGGAATGTCACAGTCCCTGGAATGTCACAGTCTCTGGAATGTCACCCTCCCTCGAAGGTCACAGTCCGTGGAATTACACAGTCTCAGGAATATCATAGTACGTGGGTGTCACCGTCCGTGGAATGTCACAGTTCCAGGAATGTCACAGTCCCTGGAATGTCACAGTCCGTGCAATGTCACAGTCTGTGGAATGTCACAGTCCCTGGAATATAACGGACCGTGGAATGTCACCGTCCCTGGAATGTCACAGTCCGTGGGTGTCACAGTCCATGCAATGTCACAGTCCGTGGAATATCACAGTCCGTGGAATGTCACAGTCTGTGGAATGTCACAGTCCGTGGAATGTCACAGTCTGTGGGTGTCACAGTCCTTGGGTGTCACAGTCCATGGAATGTCACAATCCGTGGAATGCCACAGTCCGTGGGTGTCACAGTCCTTGGGTGACACAGTCCGTGGAATGTCACAGTCCGTGGGTGTCACAGTCCGTGGAATGTCACAGTCCCAAGAATGTCACAGTCAGTGAGTGCAAGAATCCGTGGAATGTCACAGTGCCTGGAATGTCACAGTCCCTGGAATGTCACAGTCTGTGGGTGTCACAGTTTTTGGAATGTCACAGTCCCTGGAATGTCTCAGTCCCTTTAATGTCACAGTCCCCGCAATGTCACAGTCCGTGGGTTTCACAGTCCCTGGAATGTCATAGTCCGTGGGTGTCACAGTCTGTGGAATGTCACTGTCCGTGGAATGTCACAGTCCGGGGTGTCACAGTCCCTGGAATGTCACACTCCGTGGAATGTCGCAGTCCGTGGGTGTCACAGTCCGGGGTGTCACAGTCCGTGGAATGTCACAGTCCCTGGAACGTCACACTCCCTGGAATGTCACAGTCCATGGAATGTTACGGTCCGTTGAATGTCACAGTCCCTGGAATGTCACAGTCTGTGGAATGTCACCGTCCCTGGAATATAACGGACCGTGGAATGTCACCGTCCCTGGAATGTCACAGTCTGTGGGTGTCACAGTCCCTGGAATGTCACAGTCTGTTGAATGTCAGAGTTCGTGGGTGTCACAGTCCTTGGGTGTCACAGTCCCTGGAATGTCTCAGTCTTTGGAATATCACAGCCCCGGAAATGTCACAGTCCGTGGGTGTCACAGTCCGTGGAATGTCACAGTCCCTGGAATATCACAGTCTCTGGAATGTCACCGTCCCTGGAATGTCACAGTTTGTGGAATTTCACAGTCTCAGGAATGTCACAGTCCCTGGAATATAACGGTCCGTGGAATGTCACAGTCCCTGGAATGTCACAGTCCGTGGTTGTCACACTCCGTGGAATGTCACAGTCCGTGGGTGTCACAGTCTGTGGAATGTCAAAGTCCCTGGAATGTCACAGTCCCTGGAATGTCACAGTCTGTGGGCGTCACAGTCCGTGGAATGCCACAATCCGTGGGTGTCTCAGTCATTAGAATGTCACAGTCCGTGGAATGTCACAGTCCGTGGAATGTCACGGTCCCTGGAATGTCACTGTCCGTGGATAGCCACAGTCCGTGGGTGTCACAATCCCTGGAATGTCACAGTCCGTGGGTGTCACAGTCCGTGGAATGCCACAGTCCCTGGAATGTCTACGTCCGTGGAATGTCACAGTGCCTGGAATGTCACAGTCTCTGGAATGTCACAGTCCGTGGGTGTCACGGTCCATGGAATGTCACAGTCCGTGGAATGTCACAGTCCGTGGGTGTCACAGTCCGTGGAATGTCCCAGTCCCTGGAATGTCACAGTCCGTGGGAGTCACAGTCGGTGGAATGTCACAGTCCATGGAATGTCACAGTCCCTGGATAGTCACAGTCCTTGGATAGTCACAGTCCGTGGGTGTCACAGTCCCTGAATCTCACAGTCCGTGGATGTCACAGTCCCTGGAATGTCACAGTCCGTGG
>NW_016690635.1:20127-21286 GCF_001604755.1 Lepidothrix coronata
CACAGTCCGTGGGTGTCACAGTCCGTGGAATGTCACAGTCTGTGGAATGTCACACTCCCTGGAATGTCACACTCCCTGGAATGTCACAGTCCATGGAATGTTACAGTCCGTTGAATGTCACAGTCCCTGGAATGTCACAGTCCGTGGAATGTCACCGTCCCTGGAATATAACGGACCGTGGAATGTCACCGTCCATGGAATGTCACAGTCTGTGGGTGTCACAGTCCCTGGAATGTCACAGTCCGTGGAATTTCACAGTTCGTGGGTGTCACAGTCCTTGGGTGTCACGGTCCCTGGAATGTCTCAGTCCTTGGAATGTCACAGCCCCTGAAATATCACAGTCCGTGGAATGTCACGGTCCCTGGAATGTCACTGTCCGTGGAATGTCACCGTCCGTGGAATGTCACAGACCCTGGAATGTCACAGTCCCTGGACAGTCACAGTCCGTGGGTGTCACAGTCCCTGGAATGTCACAGCCCGTATATGTCACAGTCCCTGGAATGTCACAGTCCGTGGGTGTCACAGTCCGTGGAATGTCACAGTCCGTGGAATGTCACCGTCCGTGGAATGTCACAGTGCCTGGAATGTCACAGTCTCTGGAATGTCACTGTCCGTGGGTGTCACAGTCTGTGCAATGCCACAGTCCCTGGAATATAACGGGCCGTGGAATGTCACCGTCCCGCGAATGTCACAGTCCGTGGGTGTCACCGTCCATGGAATGTCACAGTCCGTGGAATGTCACAGTCCGTGGGTGTCACAGTCCTTCGGTGTCACAGTCCCTGGAATGTCACAGTCCGTGGAATGCCACAGTCCGTGGGTGTCACAGTCCGTGGAATGTCACAGTCCCTGGAAGGGCACAGTCAGTGGGCGCAAGAATCCGTGGAATATCACAGTCCCTGGAATGTCACAGTCTGTGGGTGTCTCAGTTTGTGGAATGTCACAGTCCCTGGAATGTCTCTGTCCCTTGAATGCCACAGTCCCTGCAATGTCACAGTCCGTGGGTTTCACAGTCCCTGGAATGTCATAGTCCGTGGGTGTCACAGTCTGTGGAATGTCACAGTCCGTGGAATGTCACAGACCGTGGTGTCACAGTCCCTGGAATGTCACAGTCCGTGGAATGTCACAGACCGTGGTGTCACAGTCCCTGGAATGTCACAGT
>NW_016690635.1:23060-24446 GCF_001604755.1 Lepidothrix coronata
TGGAATGTCACAGTCCGTGGGTGTCACAGTCCGTGGAATGTCACAGTCCCTGGAATGTCACAGTTCCTGGAATGTCACAGTCTGTGGGTGTCACAGTCCGTGGAATGCCACAGTCCGTGGGTGTCTCAGTAGGTGGAATGCCACAGTCCGTGGAATGTCACGGTCCCTGGAATGTCACTGTCCGTGGAATGTCACCGTCCGTGGAATGTCACAGACCCAGGAATGTCACAGTCCCTGGAAAGTCACAGTCCGTTGGTTTCACAGTCCGTGGAATGTCACAGTCCCTGGAATGTCACCGTCCGTTGAATGTCACAGTGCCTGAAATGTCACAGTCCCTGGAATGTCACAGTCAGAGGGTGCAAGAATCCGTGGAATGTCCCAGTCCCTGGAATGTCACAGTCCGTGGGAGTCACAGTCGGTGGAATGTCACAGTCCGTTGAATGTCACAGTCCCTGGATAGTCACAGTCCTTGGATAGTCACAGTTCGTGGGTGTCACAGTCCCTGGAATGTCACAGCCCATATATGTCACACTCCCTGGAATGTCACAGTCCGTGGGTGTCACAGTGCCTGGAATGTCACAGTCTCTGGAATGTCACTGTCCGTGGGTGTCACAGTCTGTGGAATGTCACAGTCCCTGGAATATAACGGACCGTGGAATGTCACCGTCCCTGGAATATCACAGTCCGTGGGTGTCACAGTCCATGGAATGTCACAGTCCGTGGAATGTCAAAGTCCGTGGGTGTCACAGTCCTTGCGTGTCACAGTCCATGGAATGTCACAGTCCGTGGAATGCCACAGTCCGTGGGTTTCACAGTCCATGGGTGACACAGTCCGTGGAATGTCACAGTCCGTGGGTGTCACAGTCCGTGGAATGTCACAGTCCGTGGAATCTCACAGTCAGTGCGTGCAAGAATCCGTGGAATGTCACAGTCCCTGGAATGTCACAGTCCCTGGAATGTCAGAGTCTGTGGGTGTCACAGTTTGTGGAATGTCACAGTCCCTGGAATGTCTCAGTCCCTTGAATGTCACAGTCCCTGCAATGTCACAGTCCGTGGGTTTCACAGTCCCTGGAATGTCTCAGTCCCTGGAATGTCACAGTCACTGAAATGTCACAGTCCCTGGAATGTCACAGTCCCGTGAATGTCACACTCTCAGGAATGTCACAGTCTGTGGGTTTCACAGTCCATGGAATGTCACAGTCCCTGGAATGTCACCGCCCGTGGAATGTCACAGTGCCTGGAATGTCACAGTCTCTGGAATATAACTGTCCGTGGGCGCTACAGTCCGTGGAATGTCACCGTCCCTGGAATGTCACACTCCGTGGGTGTCACAGTCTTTGGAATGTCACAGTCCGTTGAATGTCACCGTTCGTGGGTGTCACAGTC
>NW_016690635.1:25355-31442 GCF_001604755.1 Lepidothrix coronata
TGGAATGTCACAGTCCCTGGAATGTCACCGTCCGTGGAATGTCACAGTCCCTGGAATGTCACAGTCCGTGGGTGTCACAGTCCGGGGAATGTCACAGTCCCTGGAATGTCACCGTCTGTGGAATGTCACAGTCCCTGGAATGTCACCGTCCGTGGAATGTCACAGTGCCTGGAATGTCACAGTCTCTGGGATGTCACTGTCCGTTGGTGTCACAGTCCCTGAATGTCACAGTCCGTGGATGTCACAGTCCCTGGAATGTCACAGTCCGTGGATGTCACAGTCCTTGGAATGTCACAGTCCCTGGAATGTCACCGTCCGTGGAATGTCACCGTCCCTGGAATGTCACACTCCGTGGGTGTCACAGTCCTTGGAATGTCACAGTCCGTTGAATGTCACCGTTCGTGGGTGTCACAGTCCTTGGGTGTCACAGTCCCCGGAATGTCACAGTCCCTGGAATGTCACAGTCCGTGGAATGTCCCAGTCCATGGGTGTCACAGTCCGTGGAATGTCACAGTCCCTGGAATGTCACAGTCTCTGGAATGTCACCGTCCCTGGAAGGTCACAGTCCGTGGAATTATACCGTCTCAGGAATGTCATAGTACGTGGGTGTCACCGTCTGTGTAATGTCACAACCCGTGTATGTCACAGTCCCTGGAATGTCACAGTCCGTAGGTGTCACAGTCCGTAGAATGTCACAGTCCCTGGAATGTCACAGTCTCTGGAATGTCACACTCCGTGGGTGTCACAGTCCGTGGAATGTCACAGTCCCTGGAATGTCACAGTCCCTGGAATGTCACAGTCTGTGGGTGTCACAGTCCGTGGAATGCCACAGTCCGTGGGTGTCGCACTCGGTGGAATGTCACAGTCCATGGAATGTCACGGTCCCTGGAATGTCACAGTCCGTGGAATGTCACAGTCCCTGGAATGTCACCGTCCGTGGAATGTTACAGTGCCTGGAATGTCACAGTCTCTGGAATGTCACTGTCCGTGGTTGTCACAGTCTGTGGAATGTCACAGTCCCTGGAATATAACGGACCGTGGAATGTCACNTCCCTGGAATGTCACAGTCCGTGGAATCTCACAGTCCCTGGGTGTCAGAGTCCCTGGAATGTCACAGTCCGTGGAATGTTACAGTCCATGGGTGTCACAGTCCGTGGAATGTCACAGCCCGTGGAATGTCACAGTCCGTGGGTGTCAGAGTCCCTGGAATGTCACAATCCCTGGAATGTCACAGTCCGTGTAATGTCACAGTCTGTGGGTGTCACAGTCCGTGGGTGTTACAGTCCCTGGAATGTCATAGTCTGAAGAAATGTCACCGTCCATGGAATGTCACAGTCCGTGGAATGTCACAGTCCGTGGAATGTCACAGTCCATGGGTGTCACAGTCCGTGGAATGTCACAGCCCGTGGAATGTCACAGTCCGTGGGTGTCAGAGTCCCTGGAATGTCACAATCCCTGGAATGTCACAGTCCGTGGAACGTCACAGTCCGTGGGTGTCACAGTCCGTGGGTGTTACAGTCCCTGGAATGTCATAGTCTGAAGAAATGTCACCGTCCATGGAATGTCACAGTCCGTGGAATGTCACAGTCCGTGGAATGTCACAGTGCCTGGAATGTCACAGTCTGTTGAATGTCTCAGTCCGTGGAGTGTCACAGTCCCTGGAATGTAACGGTCAGTGCAATGTCACAGTCCGTGGGTGTCACAGTCCGTGGAATGTCACAGCCCGTGGAATGTCACAGTCCGTGGGTGTCAGAGTCCCTGGAATGTCACAATCCCTGGAATGTCACAGTCCGTGGAACGTCACAGTCCGTGGGTGTCACAGTCCGTGGGTGTTACAGTCCCTGGAATGTCATAGTCCGAAGAAATGTCCCCGTCCATGGAATGTCACAGTCCGTGGAATGTCACAGTCCCTGGAATGTCACAGTCTGTTGAATGTCTCAGTCCGTGGAGTGTCACAGTCCCTGGAATATAACTGTCAGTGCAATGTCACAGTCCGTGGGTGTCACAGTCCGTGGAATGTCACAGTCCTTGGAATGTCACAGTCTGTGGAATGGCACACTCTCTGGAATGTCAGAGTCCATGGAATATTACAGTCCGTTGAATGTCACAGTCCCTGGAATGTCACAGTCCGTTGAATGTCACCGTCCGTGGGTGTCACAGTCCGTGGAATGTCACCGTACCTGGATTGTCTCAGTTGTGGAAAGTCATAGTCTGTGGAGAGTCACAGTGTTTGGAATATAACGGTCCGTGAAATGTTACAGTCCCTGGAATTTCACAGTCCGTTGGTGTCACAGTTCGTGGGTGTCACGGTCCTCGGGTGTCACAGACCCTGGAATGTCACAGTCCCTGGAATGTCACAGTCCGTGGGTGTCACAGTCCGTGGGTGTCACAATCCATGGAATGTCTCAGTCCTTTGAATGTTACAGTCCTTGAAATGTCACAGTCCATGGGTGTCACAATCCCTGGAATGTCTCAGTCCCTAGAATATCACAGTCTCTGGAATGTCACAGTCTATGGGTGTCACAGTCCGTGGAATGTCGCAGTCTGTGGGTGTCACAGTCTGTGGAATGTCACAGTCCCTGGAATGTCACAGTCCTTGGAATGTCACAGTCCCTGGAATGTCACAGTCCGTTGGTGTCACAGTCCGTGGGTGTTAAAGTCCCTGGAATGTCATAGTCCCTGGATTGTCACAGTCCGTGGAATGTCACAGTCCCTGGAATGTCACAGTCCGTGGAATCTCACAGTCCCTGGGTGTCCGAGTCCCTGGAATGTCACCGACCCTGGAATGTCACAGTCCGTGGGTGTCACAGTCCCTGGAATGTCACAATCCCTGGAATGTCACAGTCCGTGGAATGTCACAGTCCGTGGGTGTCACAGACCGTGGGTGTCACAGTCCCTGGAATGTCACAATCCCTGGAATGTCACAGTGCCTGTAATGTCACAGTCCGTGGAATGTCACTGTCCCAGGAATGTCACAGTGCCTGGAATGTCACAGTCCGTGGTTGTCACAGTCCGTGGAATGACACAGTCCCTGGAATATCACAGTCCGTGGAATGTCACAGTCCCTGGAATGTCACTGTCCGTGGAATATCACAGTCCCTGGAATGTCACAGTCTCTGGAATGTCACCGTCCGTGGAATATAACGGTCCGATGAATGTTACAGTCCATGGAACGTCACAGTCCGAGGATGTCACAATCCCTGGAATGTCACAGTCAGTGGGTGTCACAGTCCGTGTAATGTCACAGTCCCTGGAATGTCACAGTCCGTGGAATGTCAAAGTCCGTTGGTGTCACAGTACCTGGAATGTCACAGTCCGTGGAATGTCTCCATCCGTGGGTGTCACAGTCCCTATAATGTCACAGTCCGTGGGTGTCAGAATCAGTGGAATGTCACAGTCCCTGGAATGTCACAGTCTCCGGAATGTCACAGTTTGTGGGTGTCACAGTCGGTGGAATGTCACAGTCCCTGGAATGTCACACTCCCTGGAATTTCACAGTCCGTGGGTGTCGCATTCAATGGAATGTCATAGTCCGTGGGTATCACAGTCCGTGGAATGTCACAGTCCGTGTAATTTCACAGTCCCTGGAATGTCTCAATCCATGGAATGTCACAGTACTTGGAATGTCACAGTCCCTGGAATGTCACAGTCCCGGGAATGTTACAGTCCCTGGGATGTCACAGTCCTTGGATGTCACAGTTTCTAGAATGTCATAGTCCGTGGGTGTCACAGTCCATGGAATGTCACAGTCCGTGGAATGTCACAGTCCGTGGTGTCACAGTCCCTGGAATGTCACAGTCCGTCGGTGTCACAGTCCGTGGAATGCCACAGTCCATGGAATGTCACAGTTGGTGGAATGTCACAGTCCGTGGGTGTCACGGTCCGTGGAATGTCACAGTCCGCCGTGGAATGTCACAGTCCGTGGAATGTCACAGTCCGTGGAATGTCGCAGTCACACTGAAATGTCACAGTCCCAGGAATATAACGGTCTGTGGAATGTCACAGTCCCTGGAATGTCACAGTCCGTGGGTGTCACAGTCCATGGAATATCTCAGTCCGTGGAATGTCACAGTCCGTGGGTGTCAGAGTCCGTGGGTGTCAAAGTCCATGGAATGCCTCAGTCCCTGGAATGTAACAGTCCATGGGTGTCACAGTCCGTGGGTAGTTATAGTCCCTGGAATGTCACAGTCTGTGGAATGTCACAGTCCGTGGCTGTCACAGCCTGTGGAATGTCACAGTCCCTGGAATGTCATAGTCTGTGGGTGTCACAGTCTCTGGAATGTCACAGTCCGTGGAATGTCACAGTCCCTGGAATGTCACAGTCACTGGAATGTCACAGTCCATGAAATGTCACAGTCCCAGGATTGTAACAGTCCATGGAATGTCACAGTCCGTGGCTGTCACAGTCTGTGGAATGTTACAGTCCCTGGAATGTCACAATCCGTGGGTGTCACAGTCCCCGGAATGTCACAGTCCGTGGGTGTCAAAGTCCATGGAATATCACAGTCCGTGTAATGTCACAGTTCGTTGTTTCACAGTCCTTGGGTGTAACAGTGCCTGGAATTTCACAGTCCGTGGAATATCACAGTCCGTGGGTATCAGAGTCCGTGGGTGTCACAGTCCATGGAATGTCTCAGTGCCCGGAATGTAACAGTCCATGGGTGTCACAGTCCGTGGGTAGTTACAGTCCCTGGAATGTCATTGTCCGTGGAATGTCACAGTCCCTGGAATGTCACAGTCCGTGGAATCTCACAGTCCCTGGGTGTCAGAGTCCCTGGAATGTCACAGTCCCTGGAATGTCACAGTCCGTGGAATCTCACAGTCCCTGGGTGTCAGAGTCCCTGGAATGTCACAGTCCCTGGAATGTCGCAGTCCGTGGGTGTCACAGTCCCTGGAATGTCACAGTCCCTGGAANAGTCCGTGGGTGTCACAGTCCCTGGAATGTCACAGTCCCTGGAATGTCGCAGTCCCTGGGTGTCAGAGTCCCTGGAATGTCACAGTCCCTGGAATATCACAGTCCGTGGGTGTCACAGTCCCTGGAATGTCACAGTCCCTGGAAAGTCACAGTCCATGGCTGTCACAATCCGTGGGTGTTACAGTCCCTGGAATGTCATAGTTATTGGAATGTCACAGTCTCAGGAATGTCACCGTCCGTGCAATGTCACAGTCCCTGGAATGTCACAGTCCCTGGAATGTCACAGTCCATGGCTATCACAGCCTGTGGAATGTCGCAGTCCCTGGAATGTCATAGTCCGTGGGTTTCACAGTCCCTGGAATGTCATAGTCCATGAATGTCACATTCTGTGGAATGTCACAGACCCTGGAATGTCATAGTCCCTGGATAGTCACAGTCCGTGGGTGTCACAGTCCCTGGAATGTCACAGCCCGTGTATGTCACAGTCCCTGGATTGTCACAGTCCGTGGGTGTCACAGTCTGTGGAATGTCACAGCCCGTGTATGTCACAGTCCATGGAATGTCACAGTCCGTGGGTGTCACAGTTAGTGGAATGTCACAGTCCCTGGAATGTCACAGTCCCCTGAATGTCACAGTCCGTGGCTGTCAAAGTCCGTGGAATGTCACACTCTGTGGAATGTCACAGTCCTTAGAATGTCACCATCCGTGGAATGTCACAGTCCCTGTAATGTCACAGTCCCTGGAATGTCACAGACCGTGAATGTCACAGTCCCTGGAATGTCTCAGTCCCTGGAATGTCACAGTCCGTGGGTGTCACAGTCCCTGGAATGTCACAGTCCCTGGAATGTCACAGTCCGTGGAATGTCACAGTCCGTGGGTGACACAGTCCCTGGAATGTCGCAGTCCGTGGGTGTCAGAATCAGAGGAATGTCACAGTCCCTGGAATGTCACAGTCTCTGGAATGTCATAGTCCGTGGTTGTCGCAGTCTGTGGAATGTCACAGTCCGTGGAATATCACAGTCCGTGGTGTAATAGTCCCTGGAATGTCACAGTCCATGGGTGTAACAGTCCGTGGAATGTCACAGTCCGTGGAATGTCACAGTCCCTGGAATGTCACAGTTCCTGGAATGTCACAGTCCGTGGGTGTCAAAGTCCCTGGAATGTCACAGTCC
>NW_016690635.1:34152-34524 GCF_001604755.1 Lepidothrix coronata
TGTGGGTGTCACAGTCGGTGGAATGTCACAGTCCGTGGAATGTCACGGTCCCTGGAATTTAACTGTCTGTGTAATGTCATCGTCCGTGGAATGTCACAGTCCCTGGAATGTCACAGTGCCTGGATAGTCACAGTCCCTGGGTGTCACAGTCCCTGGAATGTCACAGATGGTGGAATGTCACAGTCCCAGGAATGTCACAGTCCGTGGAATGTCGCAGTCCCTGGAATGTCACAGTCCGTGGGTGTCACAGTCCATGGAATTTCACAGTCCGTGGTATGCCACAGTCCGTGGGTGTCAGAGTCCGTGGAATGTCTCAGTCGCTGTAATGTCACAGTCCCTGAAATGTCACAGCCCGTGGGTGACACAGTCCCT
>NW_016690635.1:40804-47580 GCF_001604755.1 Lepidothrix coronata
TGTCAGAGTCCGTGGAATGTCTCAGTCGCTGTAATGTCACAGTCCCTGAAATGTCACAGCCCGTGGGTGACACAGTCCCTGGAATGTCACATTTCCAGGAATGTCACAGTCCGAGGGTGTCAGATTCCGTGGAATGTCACAGTCCCTGGAATGTCACAGTCCCTGGAATGTCACCGTCCGTGGAATGTCACAGTCGCTGGAATTTCACTGTCCGTGGAATGTCACCGTCCCTAGATTGTCACAGTCTCTGCAATGTCACCGCCCGTGGAATGTCACAGTTCCAGGAATGTCACAGTCCCTGGAATGTCACTGTCTCTGGATGTCACAGTCCCTGGAATGTCACAGTCCCTGGAATGTTACAGTCCGTGGGTGTCACAGTCCATGGAATGTCTCAGTCCCTGGAATGTCACAGTTCGTGGGTGTCACAGTCCTTGGGTGTCACAGACTCTGGAATGTCACAGTCCGTGGAATGTCACAGTCCGTGGGCGTCATAGTCTGTGGGTGTCACAGTCCATGGAATGTCTCAGTCCTTGGAATGTCACAGTCCCTGAAATGTCACAGTCCGTGGGTGTCACAGTCCCTGGAATGTCTCAGTCCCTGGAATGTCACAGTCCGTGGAATGTCACAGTCTGTGGAATGTCACAGTCCCTGCAATGTCACACTTTCTGGAATGTCACAGTCTCTGGAATGTCACAGTCCGTGGAATGTCACAGGCTCTGGAATGTCACGTTCCATGGAATGTCACAGTCTGTGGAATGTAACAGTTCCTGTGTGTCACAGTCCCTGGAATGTCACAGTCCCTGGTATGTCACAGTCCCTGGAATATAACCGTCCCTGGAATGTCACAGTCCCTGGAATATAACCGTCCGTGGAATGTCACAGTCCCTGGAATGTCACAGGCTGTTGGTGTCACAGTCCATGGAATGTCACAGTCTGTGTGTCTCATAGTCCTTGGGGGTAACATTGCCTGGAATTTCACACTCCGTGGAAAGTCACAGTTTGCGGGTGTCACAGTCCGTGGGTGTCACACTCCATGGAATGTCTCAGTCCTTGGAATGTCACAGTCCCTGAAATGTAACAGTCAGTGGGTGTCACAGTCAGTGGAATGTCACAGTCCCTGGAACATCACAGTCCCTGGGTGTCACAGTCCTTGGGTGTCACAGTTCCTGGAATATCACAGTCCGTGGAATGTCACCATCCGTGGGTGTCACAGTCCACGGGTGTCACAGTCCGTGGAATGCCACAGTCCGTGAGTGTCACAGTCCGTGGAATGTCACAGTCCCTGGAATGTCACAGTCCGTGGGTGTTACAGTCTCTGGAATGTCACCATCCGTGGGTGTCACAGTCCGTGGAATATCACAGTCCCTGGAATGCCACAGTCCCTGGAATGTTACAGTCCGTCTAATGTCACAGTCCCTGGAATGTCACAGTCCGTGGGTGTCACAGTCCCTTGAATGTCACAGTCCCTGGAATGTCACAGTCCGTGGGTGTCACAGTCNGTCACAGTCCCTGGAATGTCACAGTCCGTGGGTGTCACAGTCCCTTGAATGTCACAGTCCCTGGAATGTCACAGTCCGTGGGTGTCACAGTCCCTGGAATGTCACAGTCCCTGGAATGTCACAGTCCGTGGGTGTCACAGTCCCTGGAATGTCACAGTCAGTGGGTGTCACAGTCCGTGGGTGTCACAGTCTCTAGAATTTCACCGTCCCTGGAATATCACAGTCCCTGGAATGTCACCGTCCGTGGAATGTCACCGTCCCTGGATTGTCTCAGTCCCTGGAATGTCACAGTCCCTGGAATGTCACAGTCTCTGGAATGTCACAGTCCGTGGGTGTCATAGTCTGTGGAATGTCACAGTACGTGGAATGTCACAGTGCCTGGAATGTCACTGTCTGTGGAATGTCACCGGCCCTAGAATGTCACAGTCTCTGGTATGTTACCGTCCGTGGAATGTCACAGTCCCTGGAATGTCACAGTTTCTGGAATGAAACAATCCGTGGGTGTTACAGTCCCTGGAATGTCACAGTCCATGTGGGTAACAGTCGTTGGAATGTCACAGTCCGTGGGTTTCACAGTCCCTGGAATGTCACAGTCCGTGAGTGTCATAGTCCGTGGAATGTCACAGTCCCAGGAATATCACAGTCCGTGGAATGTCGCAGTCCGTGGTGTCACCGTCCCTTGAATGTCACAGCCGGTTGAATGTCACAGACTGTGGAATGTCACAGTCCCTGGAATGTCAAAGTCCGTGGGTGTCACAGTCCGTGGGTGTCACAGTCCCTGGAATGTCACAGTCCCTTGAATGTCACAGTCCCTAGAATGTCACTGTGTGTGGAATGTCACCATTCCTGGAATGTCACAGTTTCTAGAATGTCACCATCCGTGGAATGTCACAGTTCCTGGAATATCACAGTCCCTGGAATGTCACCGTCCGTGGAATGTCACAGTCCCTGGAATGTCACCGTCCGTGGAATGTCACAGTCCCTGGAATGTCACAGTCTCTGGAATGTCAGAGTCTGTGGGTGTCACAGTCCGTGGAATGTCACAGTCCGTGGGGGTCACATTCCCTGTAATGTTATAGTCCGTGGGTGTCACAGTCCGTGAAATGTCACCGTCCCTTGAATGTAACAGTCCATGGAATGTCACAGTTTGTGGAAAGTCACAGTCCCTGGAATATAACGGTCCGTGGAATGTCACAGTCCCTGGAATGTCACAGTCCGTGGGTGTCACAGTCCATGGAATGTCACAGTCCGTGGAATGTCACAGTCCGTGGGTGTCACAGTCCTTGGGTGTCACAGTCCATGGAATGTCACAGTCCGTGGAATGTCACAGTTCGCGGGTGTCACAGTCCGTGGAATGTCACAGTCCGTGGAATGTCATCATCCGTGGGTGTCACAGTCCCTGAAATGTCACAGTCCGTGGGTGACAGAATCAGTGGAATGTCACAGTCCCTGGAATGTCACAGTTTCTGGAATGTCACAGTCTGTGGATGTCACAGTCCGTGGAATGTCACAGTCTGTGGGAGTCACAGTCTGTGGAATGTCACAGTCCCTGGAATGTCACACTCCCTGGAATGTCACAGTCCGTGGGTGTTACATTCCTTGGAATGTCATAATCCGTGGGTGTCACAGTCTGTGGAATGTCACAGTCCGTGGAATTTCACAGTCCCTGGAATGTCTCAGTCCCTGGAATTTCACAGTCCCGGGAATGTCACAATCCCTGGAATGTCACAGTCCCTGGAATGTCACAGTTTCTTGAATGTCATAGTCCGTGGGCGTCACAGTCCATGGAATGTCACAGTCCGTGGAATGTCACAGTCCGTGGTGTCACAGTCCCTGGAATGTCACAGTCTGTGGGTGTCACAGTCTGTGGAACGTCACAGTCCCTGGAATGTCACCGTCCTTGGAATATCACAGTCCCTGGAATATCGCAGTCTGTGGAATGTCACAGTTCGTGGGTGTCACAGTCCCTAGAATGTCGCACTCAGTGGAATGTCACAGTCCGTGGGTGTCACAGTCCGTGGAGTGTCACAGTCCCTGGAATGTCACCGTCCGTGGAATGTCACAGTCCGTGGAATGTCACAGTCTCTGGAATGTCACAGTCCGTGGGAGTCACAATCCGTGGAATGTCACTGTCCCTGACATGTCACAGTCCGTGGAATGTCGCAATCACCCGGAATGTCACAGTCCGTGGGTGTCACAGTCCATGGTATATCACAGTCCGTGGAATGTCACAATTCGTGGGTGTCACAGTCCTTGGGTGTAACAGTGCCTGGAATGTCACAGTCCGTGGAATGTCACAGTCCCTGGAATGTCACAGTCCCTGGAATTTCAGTGTCTGTGGAATGTCACCGGCCCTAGAATGTCACAGTCTCTGGAATGTCACCGTCCGTGGAATGTCACAGTTCCAGGAATGTCACAGTCCCTGGAATGTCACTGTCCTTGGATGTCACAGTCTGTGGAATGTCACCGTCCGTGGAATGTCACAGTCCCTGGAATGTCACAGTCTCTGGAATGTCACAGTCCATGGGTGTCACAGTCCACGGAATGTCTCAGTCCCTGGAATGTCACACTCCATGGAATTTCACAGTCCGTGGAAAGTCACAGTCACTGGAATGCCATAGTCCGTGGAATGTCACAGTCCGTGGAATTTCACAGTCCCTGGAATGTCTCAGTCCCTGGAATGTCACTGTCCCTGGAATGTCACTGTCCCTGGAATGTCACAGTCAATGGAATGTCACAGTCCCTGGAGTTTCACAGTCCTTGGATATCACAGTGTCTGGAATGTCATAGTCCGTGGGTGTCACAGTCCGTGGAATGTCACAGTCCGTGGAATGTCACAGTCCTTGGCATGTCACAGTTACTGGAATGTCACAGTCCTTGGGTGTCACAGTCCGTGGATGTTACAGTCCCTGGAATGTCACTGTCCATGGGTGTCACAGTCCCTGGAATGTCACAGTCCGTAGGTGTCAGAATCTGTGGAATATCACAGTCCCTGGAATGTCACAGTCTCTGGAATGTCACAGTCCTTGGGTGTCACAGTCCATGTAATGTCTCAGTCACTGGAATGTCACAGTCCCTGGAATGTCACAGTCTGTGGGAAGTCACAGTCACTGGAATGCCATATTCTGTTGGTGTCGCAGTCCGTGGAATGTCACAGTCCGTGGAATTTCACAGTGCCTAGAATGTCTCAGTCCCTGGAACATCACTGTCCCTGGAATGTCACAGTCCGTGGAATGCCACTGTCCTTGGAATGTGACAGTCCCTGGATGTCACAGTTTCTAGAATTACACAGTCTGTGGGTGTCACAGTCCGTGGAATGTCACAGTCTGTGGAATATCACAGTCCGGGGTGTCACAGTTACTGGAATGTCATAGTCTGTGGAATGTCACAGTCCGTGGGTGTCACAGTCCCTGGAATGTCTCAGTCCCTAGAATGTCACAGTCAGTGGAATGTCACAGTCCGTGGGTGTCACAGTCCCTGGAATGTCACAGTCCGTGGGTGTCACAGTCCGTGGGTGTCACAGTCCCTGGAATGTCACAGTCCATGGAATGTCACAGTCCCAGGAATGTCACTGTCTGTGGAATGTCACCGTCCCTGGAATGTCACAGTCTCTAGAATTTCACCGTCCGTGGAATGTCACAGTCCCTGAAATATCACAGTCCCTGGAATATATCGGTCTGTGGAATGTCACAGTCCCTGGAATGTCACAGTCAGAGGGTGTCACAGTCCGTGGAACGTCACAGTCAGAGGGTGTCACAGTCTGTGGAATGTCACAGTTCTTCGAATGTCACAGTCCTTGGAATGTCACACTCTGGAATGTCACATTCCAGGGAATGTCACAGTCCGTGGAATGTCACAGTCCCTGGAATGTCACCGTCCGTGTGCGTCTGAGTCCGTGGAATGATACCGTCTCTGGAATGTCACAGTCCGTGGAAAGTCACAGTCCGTGGGTGTCACAATCCATGGAATGTCACAGTCCGTGGAATGTCACAGTTCTTTGGGTGTCACTGTCCGTGGAATGTCACAGTCGGTGGAATTTCACAGTCCCTGGAATGTCACAGTCCGTGTAATGTCACAGTCCGTGGGTGTCACAGTCCATGTAATGTCACAGTCCGTGGAATGTCACAGTCTGTGGTGTCACAGTCCCTGAAATTTCACAGTCCAAGGAATGTCACAGTCCGTATGTTTCACAGCCCATAGAATGTCACAGTCCCTGGAATGTCACAGTCCGTGGGTGTCACAGTCTGTGGGTGTCACAGTCCATGGAATGTCTCAGTCCTTGGAATATCACAGTCCTTGAAATATCACAGTCCGTGGGTGTTACAGTCCCTGGAATGTAACAGTCCCAAGAATGTCACAGTCTGTAGGTGTCACAGTCGGTGGAATGTCACAATCCCTGGAACGTCCCAGTCCTTGGAATGTCACAGTCCCTGGAATGCACTGTCCGTGGAATGCCACCGTCCCTGGAATGTCACAGTCTCTGGAATGTCACTGTCCGTGGAATGTCGCAGTCCGTGGAATGTCACAGTCCTTCGGTGTTACAGTCTCTGGAATGTCTCAGTCCGTGGGTGTCACAGACCCTGGAATGTCACAGTCCGTGGAATGTCACAGTCCCTGGAATGTCACAGTCTGTGGGTTTCACAGTCCGTGGGTGTCACAGTCCCTGGAATGTCACAGTCCATGGAATGTCACAGTCCCTGGAATGTCACTGTCTGTGGAATGTCACCGTCCCTGGAATGTCACAGTCGGTGGAATGTCACCGTCTGTGGAATGTCACAGTCCCTGGAATATCACAGACCCTGCAATGTCACCGTTCGTGGAATGTCACAGTCCGTGGAATGTAACAGTCCGTGGAATGTCACAGTCCGTGGTGTCACAGTCCCTGGAATGTCACAGTCCGTGGAATGTCACAGTCCGTGGGTGTCACAGTCCGTGGAATGTCACAGTCCGTGGAATGTCACAGTCCCTGGAATGTCACAGTCCGTGGGAATCACAGTCCGTGGAATGTCACAGTTCTTCGAATGTCACAGTCCGTGGAATGTCACAGTGAGTGGAATTTCACAGTCCGTGGGTGTCACAGTCCATGGAATGTCACAGTCCGTGGAATGTCACAATCCGTGGGTGTCACAGTCCCTGGAATGTCACAGTCCGTGGAATGTCACAGTCCGTGGGTGTCACAGTCCGTGGAATGTCACAGTCCGTGGAATGTCACAGTCCCTGGAATGTCACAGTCCGTGGAATGTCACAGTCCGTGGGTGTCACAGTCCGTGGAATATC
>NW_016690635.1:48731-49981 GCF_001604755.1 Lepidothrix coronata
ATGTCACAGTCCGTGGGTGTCACAGTCCCTGGAATGTCACAGTCCGTGGAATGTCACACACTCTGGAATGTCACAGTCCGTGGGTGTCACAGTCCGTGGAATGTCACTGTCTGTGGAATGTCAGCGTCCCTGGAATGTCACAGTCCATGGAATGTCATAGTCCGTGGAATGTCACAGTCTTTTGAATGCCACAGTCCGTGGGTTTCATAGTCCGTGGAATGTCACAGTCCGTGCAATGTCACAGTCCATGGAATGTCACAGTCTGTTGAATGTCACAGTCCGTGGAATGTCACAGTCCCTGGAAAGTCACTGTCCTTGGAACGTCACAGTCCCTGGAATGTCACTGTCCTTGGGTGTCACAATCCGTGGAACGTCACAGTCAGTGGAATGTCACAGTCCCTGGGATGTCGCATTCCCTGGAATGTCACATTCCATGGAATGTCACTGTCTGTGGAATGTAACAGTCCGTGGATTGTCACAGTCCCTGGAATATAACATTCCAGAAATGTCACAGTCTCTGGAATGTCACAGTCCGTGGGTGTCACAGTCTGTGGAATGTAACTGTTCGACTGTGTCACAGTCCCTGTTATGTCACAGTCCCTGTAATGCCACCGTCCGTGGAATGTCACAGTCCCTGGAATGTCACCGTCCCTGGACTGTCACAGTCCGTGGAAATTTACATTCCCTGGAATATAACGGTCCGTGGAATTTCACAGTCCCTGGAATGTCACAGTTCGTGGGTGTCACAGTCCGTGGAACGTCTCAGTCCCAGGAATGTCACAGTCCGTGCGTGTCACAGTCCTTGGGTATCACAGTCCCTGGAATGTCTCAGTCCGTGGAATGTCTCAGTCTGTGGGTGTCACAGTCCATGGGTGTCACAGTCCGTGGAATGTCACAGTCCGTGGGTGTCACAGTCCGTGGAATGTCACAGTCCCTGGAATGTCACAGTTCGTGGGTGTCACAATCCGTGGAATGTCACAGTCCGTGGAATGTCACAATCCGTGGAATGTAACAGTCTGTGCAATGTCACAGTCCCTGGAATGTCACAGTCCGTGGATGTCATAGTCCCTGGAATGTCACAGTCCGTGGGTGTCAGAATCCATGGAATGTCTCAGTCTGTGGAATGTCACAGTCTCTGGAATGTCCCAGTCTGTGGGTGTCACAGTCCGTCGAATGTCACAGTCCATGGAATGTCACAGTACGTGGTGTCACAATCCCTGGAATGTCACAGTCCGTGGAATGTCACAGTC
>NW_016690635.1:50179-51761 GCF_001604755.1 Lepidothrix coronata
GTCACAGTCCCTGGAATGTCACTGTCCTTGGGTGTCACAGTCCGTGGAAAGTCACAGTCAGTGGAATGTCACAGTCCCTGGGATGTCGCAGTCCCTGGAATGTCACATTCCATGGAATGTCACTGTCTGTGGAATGTAACAGTCCGTGGATTGTCACAGTTCCTGGAATGTAACAGTCCAGAAATGTCACAGTCTCTGGAATGTCACAGTCCCTGGAATGCCACCGTCCGTGGAATATCACAGTCCCTGGAATGTCACCGTCCCTGGAATGTCACAGTCCCTGGAAATTCACATTCCCTGGAATATAACGGTCCGTGGAATGTCACAGTCCCTGGAATGTCACAGTCCGTGGGTGTCACAGCCCGTGGAATGTCACAGTCCGTGGAATGTCACAGACCGTGGAATGTAACAGTCTGTGCAATGTCACAGTCCCTGGAATGTCACAGTCCGTGGATGTCACAGTCCCTTGAATGTCACAGTCCGTGGGTGTCAGAATCCATGGAATGTCACAGTCCGTCGAATGTCACAGTGCATGGAATGTCACAGTCCGTGGTGTCACAATCCCTGGAATGTCACAGTCCGTGGAATGTCACAGTCTGTGGGTGTCACAGTCTCAGTAATGTCACCGTCCGTGGAATGTCACAGTCCCTTAAATGTCACAGTCTGTTGAATTTCACAGTCCGTGGAGTGTCACAGTCCGTGGAATGTAACAATCTGTGGAATGTCACAGTCTCTTGAATGTCACAGTCCGTGGGTGTCTCAGTCCGTGGAATGTCGCAGTTCGTGGGTGTCACAGTCCCTGGAATATCAGAGTCCGTGGGTGTCACAATCTGTGGAATGTCACCGTCTCTGGAATATCACAGTCTGTGGAAACTCAAAGTCCTTGAAATATAACGGTCCGAGGAATGTCACAGTCCCTGGAATGTCACAGTCTCTGGGTGTCACAGTACATGGAATTTCACAGTCCGTGGAATGTCACAGTGCCTGCAATGTCACAGTCCGTGGGTGTCAGAGTCCGTGGCTGTCACAGTCCATGGAATGTCTCAGTCCTTGGAATGTCAAAGTCCATGAAATATCACAGTCCGTGGGTGTTACAGTCCCTGGAATGTCAGAGTCCCAGGAATGTCACAGTTTGTGGGTGTCACAGTCCGTGGAATGACACAGTCCCTGGAATGTCACAGTCCGTTGGTGTCACAGTCCCTGGAATGTCACTGTCCGTGGAATGTCACCGTCCCTGGAATGTCACAGTCTCTGGAATGTCACCGTCCGTGTAATGTCACAGTCCCTGGAATGTCACAGTCCCTGGAATGTCACAGTCCTTGGGTGTCACAGTCCCTGCAATGTCACAGTCCCAGGAATGTCACAGTCTGTGGGTGTCACAGCCCTTGGGTGTCACAGTCCCTGGAATGTCACAGTCCGTGGAATGTCACAGTCCCTGGAATGTCACAGTCCGTGGGTGTTACAGTCTCTGGAATGTTACAGTCCGTGGAATGTCAGAGTCCGTGGAATGTCACAGTCTGTGGAATGTCACAGTCCGCGGCATGTCACAGTCCGTGGAATGTAACAGTCTGTGGAATGTCAC
>NW_016690636.1:0-1223 GCF_001604755.1 Lepidothrix coronata
CCCTAAAAAAGAGACTGCAAGCTATGTGCAAACCCTGTTCCCTAACCCTAACCTTAAAACAAGAGACTGCGAACTATGTGCAAATCCTATTCCCTGACCCTAACCTCAAAAAAGAGACTGTAAGCTATGTGCAAACCCTGTTCCCTAACCCTAACCTTAAAACAAGAGACGGCGAACTATGTGCAAATCCTATTCCCTGACCCTAACCTCAAAAAAGAGACTGTAAGCTATGTGCAAACCCTGTTCCCTAACCCTAACCTTAAAAAAGAGACTGCAAGCTACTAGGGTTAGGGATAGGGTTAGGGTTAGGGTTAGGGCATAGGTTATAGGGTTAGGGTTAGGGTATAGCGTATAGGGTCAGGGTTAGGGTTAGGGGTAGGGTTAGGGGTAGGGTTAGGCAGAATCTGTCTCAATACGCGATCTAACAATCGTGGGTTTAGCCCATTGCAGAGACACAGCGGTGCCCAATAAGCCCCTCTCGGGCTATAAGCCCGATTCACTGCCCACCACTGTCAGAATCTTTTGCTTTTTCTCTTGGGTGTCTGCTTTTGCTGTTGCTGTTCTGTTGTGTGTCTGGCAGAATACCCACCGCCACTAGAACACTGGCCCCACCCACTGAGCGGAGTCAAGAGGCGGAATCAGCACTGATTGGTCTGTGTCACGGGCTCCGCCTACTGGGCGGAGTGAGCGCTGATTGGTCCACACAGTAACTGCAAGCTATGCCCAAAGCCTGTTCCTTAACCCTAACCTTAAAAGAGAGACTGCAAGCTATGCGTACACCTTTTTCCATAACCCTAACCCTAAAAAAGAGACTGCAAGCTTTGTGCAAACCATTTTCCTCGACCCTAACTTTAAAAAAACGACTGCAAGCTATGCGCAAATCCGGTTCCCTAAACCTAACCTTCAAAAAAGAAGACTGCAAGGTATGTGCAAACCCTGTTCCCTAACCCTAACATTAAAAAAGAGACTGCAAGCTATGCACAAAGCCAGTTCCTTAACCCTAACCTTAAAAAAGAGACTGCAAGCTACTAGGGTTAGGGTTAGGGTTAGGGTTAGGCTTTAGGGTTTAGGGTTTAGGGTTAGGGTTAGGGTTGGGGTTAGGGTTTAGGGTTTGGGTTATGGTTAGTATTTAGGGTTAGGGTTAGGGTTAGGCTTAGGGTTAGCAAGGTTTAGGGTTAGGGTTAGGGTTTGGGTTAGGGTTATGGTTAGGGTTTAGGGTTAGG
>NW_016690636.1:3687-5371 GCF_001604755.1 Lepidothrix coronata
CCTAACCTTAAAAAAGAGACTGCAAGCTATGCACAAAGGCAGTTCCCTGACCCTAACCTTAAAAAAGAGACTGCAAGCTATGCACAAAGCCAGTTCCCTGACCCTAACCTTAAAAAAGAGACTGCAAGCTACTAGGGTTAGGGTTAGGGTTAGGGTTAGGCTTAGGGTTAGCAAGGTTTAGGGTTAGGGTTAGGGTTTGGGTTAGGGTTATGGTTAGGGTTTAGGGTTAGGTAGAGTCTTTCTCAATGCGCAATGTAAGAATCGTGGGTTTAGCCCATTCCAGACACGCAGCGGTGCCCAATTAGCCCCTCTCCGGCTATAAGCACGATTC
This sequence comes from Lepidothrix coronata, assembly GCF_001604755.1. Taxonomy (NCBI): domain Eukaryota; kingdom Metazoa; phylum Chordata; class Aves; order Passeriformes; family Pipridae; genus Lepidothrix; species Lepidothrix coronata. Next base: position 4,019 of record NW_016690636.1, read on the forward strand.
ACTGCCCACCACTGTCAGAATCTTTTACTTTTTCTCTTGGGTGTCTGCTTTTGCTGTTGCTGTTCTGTTGCGTGTCTGGCAGAAAACCCACCGCCATCCAGTATGTACTCTGCTTATATAAAGCACTGACCCAGCCCACTGGGGGGAGTCAAAAGGCGGAGTCAGCGCTGATTGGTCCACACAGTAACTGCAAGTTATGTGCAAACCCTTTTCCGTAACCCTGAGCTTAAAAAAGAGACTGCGAACTATGTGCAAACCCTATTCCCTGACCCTAGCCTTAAAAAAGAGACTGCAAACTACGAGGGAAAGAGATAGGGTTAGGGTTAGGGTTAGGGCAGAAGTTATAGGGTTACGGTTAGGGTTAGGGTTAGGGCATAGGGTTTAGGGTTACGGTTACGGTTAGGGCTAGTTACAGTTAGAGTTAGGATTGGGGTTGGGGTTAGGGTTACGGTTCGGTTTAGGGTTAGAGTTAGGGTTAGGGTTAGGGTAAAGGTTAGGGTTACGGTTTGGTTAAGGGTTAGGTTTTAGAGTTAGGGTTGTGGTTAGGGTTAGGATTAGGGGTAGGGTTAGGGTTAGGGTTAGGGTTAGGGTTACGGTTAGGGTTAGGGTTAAGGTTTAGGGTTAGGGTTAGGGTTAGGCAGAATCTGTCTCAATGCGCAATCTAACAGTCGCGGGTTTAGCCCATTCCAGACACGCAGCGGTGCCCACTAAGTCCCTCTCGGGTTATAAGCCCGATTCACTGCCCACCGCTTTTTTTCTTGGGTGTCTGCTTTTGCCGTTGCTGTTCTGTTGCATGTCTGACAGAATACCCACCGCCATCTGGTGTGTACTCTGCTTATATAGAGCACTAACTCCGCCCACTGGGCGGAGTCAAGAGGTGGAGTGAGCGCTGATTGGTCTGCGTCACTGCCTCCGCCTACTGTGCAGAATCAGCGCTTATTGGTCCACAGAGTAATTGCAAGTTATGCCCAAAGCCTTTTCCCTATCCCTAACCTTAAAAGAGAGACTGGAAGCTACTAGGGTTAGGGTTATGGTTAGTGTCATGATTACGGTTAGGTTTTGGGTTAGGGTTATGGTTAGGGTTAGGGTTAGGTTTTGGTTTAGGGTTAGGGTTATGGTTAGGGTTAGGGTTAGGGTTATGGTTACGGTTAGGTTTTGGGTTAGGGTTATGGTTAGGTTTTGGTTTAGGGTTAGGGTTATGGTTAGGGTTAGGGTTAGGGTTACGGTTACGGTTAGGTTTTGGGTTAGGGTTATGGTTAGGTTTTGGGTTAGGGTTATGGTTAGGGTTAGGGTTAGGGTTATGGTTACGGTTAGGTTTTGGGTTAGGGTTATGGTTAGGTTTTGGGTTAGGGT
>NW_016690636.1:8226-9405 GCF_001604755.1 Lepidothrix coronata
TTAGGGTTAGGGTTAGGTTAGGGTTACGGTTAAGGATTAGGGTTTGGGTTAAAGTTAGGGTTAGGGTTAGGTTTAGAGTTATGGTTAGGATTTAGTGTTAGGGTTAGGGTTAGGAGAATCTGTCTCAATGCGCGATCTAACAATCACTGGTTTAGCCCATTCCTGACATGCAGCGATGCCCAAAAAGCGCCTCTGGTGCTATAAGCCCAATTCACTGCCCACTGCTGTCAGAATCTTTTGCTTTTACTGTTGGGGATCTGCTTTTGCTGTTGCTGTTCTGTTGCATGTCTGGCAGAAAACCCACCGCCGTCCGGTATGTACTCTGCTTATATAGAGCACTGACCCCACCCGCTGTGCGGAGTCAAGAGGTGGAGTGAACGATGATTTGTCCGCGTCACTGACTTTGCCTACTGGGCGGAGTCCACACAGTAACTGCAAACTATGCCCAAAGCCTGTTCCCTAACCCTAACCTTAAAAGAGAGAGTGTAAGCTATGCGCAAACCCTTTTCACTAACCCTAACCCTAAAAAAGAGACTGCAAGCTATACGCAAACCCTGTTCCCAAAACCTACCCTTAAAAAACAGACTGCAAGCTATGCACAAACCCTTTTCCCTGAGCCTAACCTTTGAAAAGAAACTGCAAGCTACTAGGGTTAGGGTTAGGGTTAGGGTATAGGGTTAGGGTTAGGGTTAAGTGTTAGGGTTAGTGTTAGGGTTAGTTAGGGGTAGTAAGGGTTAGGGTTAGGGTTGGGATTAGGATTAGGGTTAGGGTTAGGGAAAGGATTAGGGTTAGGGTTACAGTTAGGAGTAGGGTTAGGGGTAGGGTTAGTGTTATGGTTCGGGTTAGGGTTAGGGTTAGGGTTCGGGTTTGGATTAGGGATAGGGTTAGTTAGGATTAATTAGGGTTAGGGTTAGGGTTAGGGTTTAGGGTTAGGGATTAGGGTTAGGGTTAGGGTTAGGGTTGGCGTTAGGGTTAGGGTTGGGGTTAGGGTTAGGGTTAGGGTTAGGGTTCGGGTTCGGGTTAGAGTTTATGGTTAGGGTTAGTTAGGGTTAGCGTTAGGGTTAGGGTTACGAGTAGGGTTAGGGTTAGGGTTAGGGTTAGGGTTACGAGTAGGGTTAGGGTTAGGGTTAGGGTTAGGGTTACGAGTAGGGTTAGGGTTAGGGTTAGGGGGTTGGGTCA
>NW_016690636.1:9834-15302 GCF_001604755.1 Lepidothrix coronata
GGTTAGGGTTAGGGTTAGGGTTAGGGTTGGGGTTAGGGTTAGGGTTAGGGTTAGGGTTAGGGTTGGGGGTTAGAGTTAGTGTTAGGTTTAGGGTTAGGGTTACGGTTAGGGTAAGGGTTAGGCGGAATCTGTCTCAATGCGTGATCTAACAGTCTCGGGTTTTGCCCATTATGCGGTGCCGCATAAGCTTTTCTCGGGCTATAATCCTGTTTCACTGCCCACCGCTGTCAGAATCTTTTGCTTTTTCTCTTGGGTGTCTGCTTTTGCTGTTGCTGTTCTGTACTCTGCTTATATGGAGCACTGGCCCCGCCAACTGGGCGGAGTCAAAAGGCGGAGTCAGCGCTGATTGGTCCGCGTCACTGGCTCCGCCTACTGGGCGGAGTCAGCGCAGGTTCGTCCACACAGTAACTGCAAGCTATACCCAAAGCCTGTTCCCTAACCCTAACCTTAAAAGAGAGACTGCAAGTTATGTGCAAACCCTGTTCCCTGACCCTAGCCTTAAAAAAGAGACTGCTAGCTATGCCCAAACCCTTTTCCCTAACCCTAACCTTAAAGAGACTGCAAGCTATGCGCAAACTCTATTCCCTGACTCTAACTCTAAAAAAGAGACTGCAAGCTATGTGCAAGCCCTGTTCCCTAAACCTAACCTTAAAAGAGAGACTGCCAGCTATGCACAAAGCCAGTTCTCTAACCCTAACCTGAAAAAAGAGACTGCAAGCTACTAGGGTTAACGTTAGGGTTAGGATTAGGCTTAGCATTAGGGTTAGGGTTAGGGTTTAGGTTTAGGGTTTGGGTTTAGGTTTAGGGTTAGGTTTAGGGTTACGGTTAGGGGTTAGGGGTAGGGGTAGGGTTAGGCAGAATGTCTTTGAATGCGCGATATAACAATTGCGGGTTTAGGGTTAGTGGTAGGGTTACGGTTAGGGTTAGGGTTAAGGGTTTAGGGTTAGGATTAGGCAGAATCTGTCTCAATACGCGATCGAACAATCGCGAGTTTAGCCCATTCCAGACACGCAGCGGTGCCCAATTAGCCCCTCTCCGGCTATAAGCCCGATTCACTGCCCACCGCTGTCAGAATCTTTTGCTTTTTCTCTTGGGTGTCTGCTTTTGCTGTTGCTGTTCTGTTGCATGTCTGGAAGAATACTCACCGCCATCCAGTATGTACTCTGCTTATATAGGGCACTGGCCCCGCCCACTGGGGGGAGTCAAGAGGCGGAGTCAGCGCTGATTGGTCCACACAGTAACTGCAAACTATGCCCAAAGCCTGTTCCCTAATCCTAAACTTAAAAAAGAGATTGCAAACTATGCGCAAACCCTGTTCCCTGACCCTAACCATAAAAAAGGGACTGCAAGCTATGTGCAAACCCTTTTCCCTAACTATAACCTAAAAAAAGAGACTGCAAGCTATGCATAAAGCCAGTTCCCGAAACCTAACCTTAAAAAAGAGACAGCAAGCTACTAGGGTTAGGGTTGGGGTTAGGGTTAGTGTTAGGGTTAGGGTTAGACTCAGACGCACTCAGACAGACTCAAGCACACTCAGACGCACCTGCACACAGTCCGACCCACTCAGACACACCTGCAAAAACTCAGACACCCTCAGGGACAGAAAGACATACTCAGACACACTGAGGAACACTCAGACACTGTCGCACACACACAGACACATTCTCACACACTCAGACAAACGCAAACACACGTGCACACTCAGAAACACTTGAACACACTTGCACACACCCAGACACATACAAATACATTCAGACACATTCAGACACACTCAGGCACACCCAGACACACTCAGACACACTCGCACACACTCACGCACACTCACACACACCCAGACACTTTCAGAAAGACTCACACACGCTCAGACACACCTGCAAACACTGAGAAACAATCAGATATGTAAATATATGATCAGGCACATGTCGGACGAGGGAAGAAAGGGACCCTCAATATGAGAATCAGCAAGCTCCATTTATTGATCATTGCTAACAGCTTAATATATGCTTTATAATTAGCTCATACATATTGCAAAAGTCAAGCTCATTATTGGTTCTGGCTTAAGTGTTGATTCCGCCTCTTACTCCCTCCTTATGTTGACACAGGTGGCTCTTAGATGCCTTTTGTTTTGCTAATCACAACGTCCTGTTTACCAGCCAACTAGCACTTACAAAGACACTGTGGCATTGCTATCTCAGATCTTCTCATGGCCTAGGCAAACCGTGTTCTATAGCTAATTCCCTACAGGCACACTCATGCACACTGAGACCCACTCACAAAAACCCAGACACACTCAGATAAACTCGCACAGCCTCTGACACATCTGCAAAACACTCGCACACAATCAGATACACTTAGACACACTCGCACACAGCCAGACACACTTAAACACACTCAGACAAACTCAAGCACAGTCCCACACACCCAGACACACACAGATACACTCAAACGCACTCAGAAAGACTCAGACACACGCGCACACGCTCAGACAAAACTGCAAACACACTCAGACACACTCAGACTCACTCAGACACACTTAGACACAGACACAATCGCACACACTCACACACACACACTCAGACACACTCAGAAACACTCAGACACACTCAGACAAACGCTCAGGCACAACTGCAAACACACGCACACACTCAGACTCACTCAGACACACTTAAACACAGACACACTCGCACACACCCAGACACATTCGCTCACACTCAGATACGCTCAGACACGCTCAGACACTCTCGCACACAGCCAGACACACTTAAACACACTCACACACACTCAAGCACAGTCTCACACACCCAGACATACTCAGCCACACTCACACACGCTCAGACACACTCAGGCACACTGGGGGACACTAAGACACACTCGCACACACTCAGACACACTTGAGCAAACTCAAACATATTCAGACACAATCAGACACACTCAAGCACACTCCCACACATCCAGACACACTCAGACACACTCAGACACTATCGCATACACTCAGACACACCTGCAAACCCTGAGAAACAATCAGACCCATAAATATAAGATTAGGCACACTCAGGCACACTCAGACACACTCAAACACACCCAGACAACCTCAGATACACTCCAACACGCTCAGAAACACCCAGGCACACCCAGATACACTGAGACACACTCGCACACACACACACTCACACACACTCAGACACACTCAGGCAAACTCAGACACGCTCAGACACACTCACACACGCTCTCACACGCTCAGACACAACTGCAAACACATTCGCACACTCAGACACACTCGGACACATTCAGACACATTTGCTCACACTCAGATACTCTCAGACACGCTCAGACTCACTCGCACACAGCCAGACACACTTAAACACACTCAGACACACTCAAGCACAGTCCCACACACCCAGACACACTCAGAAGCATTCGCACACATTCAGACACGCTCACACACTCAGCCACATTCACACACGCTAAGACACACTGAGGCACACTGAGAGACGCTCAGACACACTTGCACACACTCAGACACACTTGAGCACAGTCAAAAACACTCAGACACACTCAAGCACACTCAAGCGCACTCCCACACATCCAGACACACTCAGAAGCATTCGCACACATTCAGACACACTCTCACACACTCAGACACATTCAGGCACACTCAGACACACTCGAACACACTCAGACACATTTGAACACACACAGATATGCTCAGACACACTCAGACACGCACACACAGTCAAACACACTTAAACACACTCAGACACTCACATACACTCAGACAAGCTCAGACACACTCAGGCACGCTCAGACACACTTGAGCACTCTCAAAGACACTCAGACACACTCAGACACACTCGCACACACTCAGACACATTCGCTCACACTCAGATACGCTCAGACACGCTCAGACACACTCACACACAGTCAGACACACTTAAACACACTCAGACACACTCAAGCACAGTCCCACATACACAAACACACTCAGATACACTCAAAGACGCTCAGACATGCTTGGGCACACTGAGAGATGCTCGGACACTCAGAAACACGCACACACACTCAGACACACTCCGGAACACTCACACACGCTCAGACACACTCAAACACACTCAGAAACACTCAGACACACTCGCACACACTCAGACACACTTAGACACACTCAGACACAGTCGCACACACCCAGACACATTCGCACACACACTGATATTCTCAGACACACTCAGATACACTCTCACAAAGCCAGACACACATAGACACACTCAGACACACTCAGACACACTCAGACACATTCGCATACACTCAGACACACCTGCAAACACTGACAAACAATCAGACCAATAAATATAAGCTCAGGAACACTCAGGCACACACAGATACACTCGCACACACTCACACACACTCAGGTGCGCACACACACACTCAGACACACTCGCACACTAAGACACGCTAAAATACGTTAAGACACACTCAGAAACAGTCAGAAACACGGGAACACACTCAGAGACAACTGCAAAAACACTCGCACAGTCATACACACTCAGACACACTCGCACACACCCAGACACACTTAGACACTCTTGCACGAACCCAGACATATATGCTCACACTCAGATACACTCAGACACACTCAGACATACTCCCACACAGCCAGACACACTTAAACACACCCAGACACACTGAAGCACAGTCCCACACACCCACACACTCAGACAAACTCAGACATACTCAGAAACACTCAGGCACACCCAGACACACTCAGACACACTCGCACAGACTCACATTCACTCACACACACTCAGGCACACTCAGACACACTTAGACACACTCAGACACACTCAGGCACACTCAGACATGCTCAGACACACTCAGACACACTCAGACACACTCAGAAACACACACACTCACAATCAGACACATTCAGGCACACTGAGACCCACTCAGAAACACTCAGACACACCCAGACACACTCAGACACTCAGATATGCTCAGACACACTCAGACAGACTCAGACACACTCGCACACACTCAGACACACTCAGGCAAACCCACACACACTCAGACACAGTCGCACACACTCACACACACTCACACACACTCACACACACTCAGGAACACTCAGACACAGTCGCACACGCTCAGACACATTCGCTCACACTCAGACACACTCAAGCACACTCAGACACAGACACACTCAGACACACTTAGACACACTCAGACACACTCGCACACACTCACACACACTCAAACACACTCAGGCACACTCAGACATGCTCAGGCACACTCAGACACACTCAGACACACCCAGAAACACTCAGACACACTCAGACACACTTAGACACACTCAGACACACTCGTGCACACACACTCTCAGGCACACAAAAGAATAACTGAAGTTTAGCAATTGGTAGTAGAATGGCTAAGGCTTAGTAAGAGAGTAGGCCTAGAAAGCAACACTCTACAGTAGTAAG